>NW_008794083.1:440063-484719 GCF_000699145.1 Aptenodytes forsteri
AAAAAAAAAAAAAAAAAAAAGGCATTCCTGGAGTCATGCTTAGATGTTCTAGACTTACATACAGATTTCAGATGAGCGGGATTACATTTACTGACTATAAAACAATGACACCCAAGGAATAACAGAAAAGTGGAGACTGAGCTCACTGTCACAGAAAACAGGATGAATGATGTCCTTAATTTCAATAGGGTAGGAAATACATTCTCACAGAACAAGTTATATGTGTAAACAAAAACAAGGACCTGGTCATATATGCAAAATTTTTCAGTTGGAAAAAAATCATTTTAGAAAGTAAGAAGTTAGAAATATTCCCTTTCCCCTGCCCTTTCTTGTTCAAGTATAATGATCTATTTTCTTTTTTTACACATTATTTTCCAATCATCTTAGAAGGTGGAGGTAAAGGTCAAAGTTATCACATGCCAACTAATTTCAGATTCAATTTCAATGTAACTTTAGGCTCATCTCCAGGGCAAACTTTTACCCATATAACTTCAGGTGCAAATTCAATTTGATATAATTAAACATTGCCAAAAGCACGTGCTTTAATTTAAGAGAGATTTATTTCAGCTTAGTCAATTAAGGAACAGGTTGATTAACTGAAGCAAACCTTCCTTATACCAAAATAAGACTCTGCAGAGCCCGTTGCATCATAAATCTGATCTCGCGCTTTGAATGCTAGATTCTTGAGGTACATGAGATTCACTTATGTGCTCTCCACCCTCTGGCAGAAATTTTAAGGTAAAGACTTGAAGAAAACTGACAGGTGAAGAAGGGCACAAAGTTCAGCATAATGTGCCCCCTAGAGAAAGTAAAAAATGGCATGTCCTAGAAAGAGAATCAGATGCAAGTTTGTAAAGTTCAAGTAGGAAGTAACAAAACCTGTACACATATTCCCAGTTAAGCATGGTATTTTCTCTAAAATGCTAAGATGTTAAAACAATGGCACATGAAACAGAATGTCTGGTTTTAAGTCACGTACAAGAAATCATTTACAAACTTAGGTACAAGAAGCATCTTCCAAACTTGGTGAAAATAAGTAATTTTTGGACACTCATAGCAAGGTATGAGACAGAAACTGCAGGGCAGAGTATATTTATGGGAATACGATAGAGTAGCTTAATAGTCATATTTGACTCAATGCTATCAAAATAAATCTTTAGGGGTCAAAACTGCATGCCTAAATAGGAAAGGTATTACTGAGACAGCTGTAAACTGCCCAGCACAAATTGTGGCACTTACTGACACTTTAGGGGATGTTAGAGAGACTTGAAAGCAGAGAGCACAGCAACAGCAGGAGACTTCAGCTATCAGCATACACGCAGCACATTGACACACTGCAGATAATATACACTTTTGGAAACTACATGTGACTTTATCAGAGCAGCTAGCCTGAGAGACCACAAGAGGACCTGATTTAGTTTCAAGGAGCAGCACATTATACATGGGTCATCAGGGAACTACAGAAAGCCCCTTCTGTAATAATGACCACAATGTATTCCTATGCAACATCTTTTTAAAGAGAAAATAAGGAAAAACATCTACAAATATTTCAGAAGATGAGCTACAAATAACAGTGAAGTTGGTTAAAAGTGCAGCTCACTGGGTAAAGTGCTGGCAGACTGCAGGAAGACAGCACGACCTCAGAGCAAGTACATTCTAAAAAAGCCACCATGAGGATCTCTTTCTCCCCTCATTTCCAAAAATAGAAAAATAAAAAAAGATAAAATGGCATTTATGTTCAAATGGAGAAATGAGAAGGCAGTATAAGCTCTGATAAATTAAATGTAAAAACAGAAAAAAGCAAGTGAAGTCACTTACTGCAGGTATACAAGTGAATAGGAAAAGGATTTCTGGCGTATCAGAAGCAGAAAGCCTCTCAGAGAGACAATGGGCGCAATAACTTATCAATATATGAAAGGAGCAGTGAAGGAATAGTTAAAGAAGTTATTGAGAGCTGCAGAAAAGTTACTCATCTGTGGCTTCAGTTTTCATTAGAGAGTTCAGTATGCTTTTTACAAGTAGGCATCTGGAGGACTTTCTGATATTTAAAGTGTCAATAGAGGAGGCTTGAGAATAAGAAAAATATATATTTGAAGCAAATCTCCCAGTTTCTCTCAGTGTCTAATTGTGGACTGCTTTATACCACAGTGAGCTGTGATATGCAAATTAGTTAGGAAGAAAAAGACTGGACAGACAGAAAACATGTCCAGCAACACATTCAGCTCAGGGAGTCCCTAGAGGGGTACTGAAACTTCTAGTACAGTCAAGGAAGAGTCCACCACCAAACCAAAACACGTCAAAATCTTTTCTGAAGCTACTTGATGTAACAAAGACAAGAAAATAGGTTAGAGCAGACACAGCTCCTTAGCGCATTTTATGATCCTTCAACATGCTGCATCCAATACTCCTGGTTACAGAGGGAGAGACACCCAAGTACCTGGTTGCACTAGGCAGCCTTACCAAAGGGTATCCCCTCCAGCTGCAGTCTGGAAGCACTCATATGACAGAATTTTCCATACCAGCAGACATGAAAGTTAAAACACCTCTTTCAGATGCTTTGACACATGAGCCAATTCAATTTTTAGTGTTGATCTTCCCTATTCAATCTGTCATTTGGACCCGAGAGACTACCAGCACAACAGAGGGCAGACAATGCAATAGCAAGAGATCACTAGGAAAAGCTAGAAAATAACACTATCATATACTATAAGAAAAATAAACAGGCCTGAACCACGTACTCATCTATTTTCCAAAACTCATCTTCCAGTGAGAATAGTTAATTAGCTATAAAAGCTCTGTATTAATGTGTGAGGTGGGTGGGAGGTGAAGTGGGCAAGGGGGGGGGGGGGGGGAGGGGAGGTATATTGAATCACCAAGGAGAGGACAAAACTCATCTTCCAGTGAGAATAGTTAATTAGCTATAAAAGCTCTGTATTAATGTGTGAGGTGGGTGGGAGGTGAAGTGGGCAAGGGGGGGGGGGAGGGAAGGGAAGTTAATTGAATCCCCAAGGAAGAGAACAATGAAAGGATCTGAACCATTAAAAGGTAGGAACTGAAAAGGACCAAAACCCTGGCATTCTTTTTTTCTAAAAAATTTTCTAAATATTTCTAAATAGTCCTAGCTTTACTTACCACTGCTGTACTGCTGTTTCTCACATCCTCCTCCAGCCCTCCACATACAGCTTTTCTGTCCCTTTGTGAAGCTTAACTCTGCATTACTGCTCCCTCATTTCCATGCAATTCCTTCATTTTTGACCAAAGCAATAAACATTTGGTCTCAGTGCATAATTCAATGCACTGAAAAATCTTGTCCCCATGATGCTTTTTTTGTATTCATTGCTCTTCACTCATGCACAAAAAACGACTGATGCGTTCCTCACAGTAGAAATTCTAAGAATGTTAGAAACTTAACAAACAGAAAGAAGAGGTCAAAAAGTCTAACGCTTGATAAAAAGTAAGGCACTGAGCTGCTCTACTACACCTCAGTGCTGGCTCTGTCAGGTAGACCCCAGGAACACAAGAGTAGAGGGCTCAGATCTAAAATTTTACTCTCTCAGAACAGGGAATATAGAAAATGGAAAGAAGGGAGCTACATTAAAGAAGAAAGAATAAACTGTCCTCTGACATTTTACTGATAACATGTACAAAACACAAAATTCAGGAGGTCATGGCACATTGTTAGCCAAATAAAATAAAACACATAACAAAAAACGTTGTTAACCAAATCAGTCAGTGAAATATTCACCTCAGAAGAAAGACAGGCATTAAAAATTAAATGTGATTAGGAACTCAACATGGATATCACGCACTGATGTGGAAATCCTGTGTCAAATTTCTTCTTTACTCATAGATTAAATGATGGCAATATGCTCTGTTAAGCTTTTAAAGAATGCCCACTTATGGTCACCAGGCTAAGTACTATGTACAAGCACATTTTGAACAGATGGAAAGTGAACTAATAATGGAGCAACAAACCTGTAATTTTGTTCAGTACATCGCAGAATGAAAACATGATATATCCCAAGGGCAGAGGGTCTAACAGTTTACAATCCCCGCTTGTACCCTTGAGGTACACACTAACCAAATGAATCAATATGAGCCTTCCTGGCCTGGAGATGCGACCTACATCAAGCCAGTATGTATCATTAAGCAAAGATTACAAAGCTGTAATCTGAAGGTTACAGCTGAGATGAAACCAAAGCTACATGGTTGTCACTCAGCTCTGTCATTGTCAAAAAATTGAGATGACAGTACTTCTTAAAGGATGTCTATGAAAATAAAGACCATTTTAAGGCTTTCTTTGGTGACAATCCTCAAATAAAATAGAATTACCACCACGTCTGTCATATCTGGAGGCTATTGCATGAATCTTCAGGAAAGACAGGAAAGGCATCTAAATCAGTGTGGCAAAGAGAAAAGAAAAATATCCACACAAATAAAATCAGCCTTTAAATATGCTAATATACTTTTAGATAAATTAAATTTCTGGTCTTGGCACTTTAAAGTTTCCTGATATTCCAGGAATACATTTTCACAGATGACAAACAAATGAGTTGGTTACAAAATCACAGCCCTCCTGAAGTTGATGTCTTTTTATTACTATTCAGCAATAAAATATTTTGATCTTCCTCTAGAGCTTAATCAATCAGTTGCAGTCAGGATAAAGAAACAAATACCATTTTCAATATTCAATTAAAGAAACAAATACCATTTTCAATATTCAAAAAGTGGGTTTTAGTCAAGTTAAGCCTAATTTAAGTGTGTGTATTAACACATAAAAAATATTTTTTCTGGACATAGGACCCTGATGACATCTAAGGTTCCAACTTAGTTGGAAGTAAGGTTCTAACTACTCCTGTAGTTGCTGTTTTTCAGTAAGCTTTCAGGACAATACACTATAGATACGAAACAGGATCAGAAGGGAAATGGAAAAATCAAGTATTTCCATTTTGGTTAGTGCTGAACTTGTCTTCAGGTAATCATTCCCCAAACATTACTTCACTATTGGAGTATATCTGCAGCAAAGAGATTTAACAACATATAATTAACATTTTTTATTATAAATATTTTGTTTTGAGAATATGGGAGTTCCTTGGTTGGCATTTTAGATTTTCCAACAAAATCATGAACCTAATCAACCTGATGCAAAGAATTACTGTACAATAAATTTAATGATTGGACCCTTCAAAGGAGCAACCAGCTTGGAAAACAAGAAGTTTGCATTAGTAAGGATTTCAGAGCCATCCCAGTATTTCTTTGAATGGTTCTTCCTTCTGCAGTTACCCACTGCTCAATGTCTGATTAGGAAGTCTTGAGGAAAAGTTATGCTTCTTAGGTAAAGAAAGGAAGTTTCATTAGATGGCACTGTTTCCTCTAAATCAGGATGGAAGCAATAGCCAGGACACTACATGGTGAAACCAGTTTAGTACTCCTGGGTGATGTTTAAATCAGAATCACTAGCCACACAGGATAATTAAATAATCTCATGGAATTTTTATAAAAGCAGTACAGTTAAACTAGAGCTCAGCCCAGACTAATATTTCTGATGGACAAGTAACATTTGCTTCAAATTAAATTGGATTAATTTAATTTCAGTCCCTCTGCCAGGCTCTTCCATGGGTTGTAAAGGATCGTGGCTGAACAGCAGCTTTTATCTTTCAACCCATTTGCGTGCGCTATATTAAATGCAAGGTCCATATGCACAAGTGCCTAAGAACAAAGGCAAATAACTTAAGTGGTTATTAGTGCTGCAAATCCACTCCCAACTTGTTGCCTATAATTTGTGTTTGGGGCTAAGGACTCCCAGCTTGAGTTTTGTCTTGCTTAGAAAAATTTCTGAATTGAGTGGGAGAATAAAGATAAACATCACAAATAAAATATTAGTTCAGGTACAAATAGAGTTATAACACTGCATTTTGGCAGAGAGACAGAGACAAATATATTTTATTAAACAAACACATAACCTCTCAGGGAAAAAAGTCATTGTCTGCCTGTAGAGCAAAAGTTTTCTTTTGACTTTTAACGTTCAGGAAGTGCATAGCTCAGAAAAGTAATACATGCACATTTAGTTACCCAGACCTTGAGTGGAAATTTTTTGAAAAGATGGCTGAACAAACTGTTATCTTTGCTGCGTGTTTGGTTGGTGGACAGGGGAGGCTGTACCATTTCACAGCAAAGATTTAGATAGTTAATCTGGGCAAACAGCTCTGGCATTTCCTCACTTGAGTGCTTAATTTGTCAGCCTTCAATTTTTACCTTTCCTGCTTTTCACACAGAAGACAACAGACATGTTGCAATCCCTCAAAAAAAAATCTAACTGTAAACTTTCACTCTCATTCCCTTTCAAAAAAAATGACAAGTAGAAAGGAAAAATTAACGAGGAAAATCATCATACCACATCAAGTTAGTCTGACAGCATTCAGGATTTCATGGTATAATATAAGATTGTTCACCACTACCAGAATCTAGAAGATGAAATATAAAACAATGCTATAAACACAAATGTCTTTCCATAATATGGACCTTCATAAACATGTAGATAACCACGGAACAGTGCACATTTTCTGTAACAGTTCATGTTTCATATCCTATGGGAGATTTAGAACGGGCTTGTTTGATGGGATTAAGGACATGAAGTAAAATGAAATTACTCCTGCACAACACTGTTCTGTTTCTTTTTCTTTTATACTCAGTTGCTGGTTTATATGTGCGCCCCAGAAGTAGGGGTTCCTTAAACTGCCATAGTTCTGCAGTCCCACAAAACCAAAGGGGAAACAGAGGACTGGATTAACTCCACCCAAAGTGTCTCAGAGAGTGAGATATGAGCCTCTCACAATATTCTCAGTAGGCTGTTCTCCAGAATCAGCTTTCACTGGCCAGCTGCTTAAACATCTGTTCTAGACCTGTAAATTCCCCAAATCTTTACAAGACCTCACCATTAATGCAAACACAGTTCAAGCTTTGCGTTTATTTGTGAGGTTTTCTTCTTAGAAAATCTTCAGTCAAAAATGAGAAATGTCTTACGTATGACTGCTTACAGAGCCTGCATGAACTAAATTACCTTGCCCCAAGGCAAGCAAAGTTCCCTAGAGGTTAATTGGGAGTTTTTCCTCAAATAATACATACTACACTTCACTACAAATTATCAGGTCATTCTACATAGCAACGCGGCTGATAAGGAACTGCACAATCTCAAGGGCATTAGTGAATTGTAACATCTTTGAGAAAAACTGGATTTTATTTAAAAAAAAAAAAAGCAAAGCAGCCTCAGCAGGCCAGATTCCAAACTCATCTGTTACACAAGTATATTTGCAGAGAAACTCTATTAATTTCAGCGCTACTTGGGAATTCACCCTGGCTGCTGGCAAAAATAAATACCTAGAATCTTAAATGCTAGAATCCAGTCCTCAATTTGGGAAACTGCCTTCTTTGAATGTCTTTTTGGAATTACCATTTTGGGTCACAATCCTTTCCAAAATACTTCCTTACTGTGACTTGACAATAAGTACTCACATTGATTTCAGTGGACCTACCTGACAGTGGTAAAATTTTAGTCTCTGAGTAGAATACCAGAATTTGGTCACACACGGAACTCCCTAAAATAATTAAATGTATTTCTACAGTGAAACATTATTTCTATTAAGCATTTAACTATAATTACAATTTTATCTATACTTTTGGGCTAGCAACAAGCAAAATCTTTTCTTATTTTTGGCCCAACCTTTGGAAGCACTGAAAAGCATCTAAGAAATAACTTGTGATCTGACCTTTAGAACCTAAAGGCCAGTGGTCACTGCACACCTCATAAAACAAAGAGGATTTTTCTTTTAACTGAATTTTGCATTTTATTGCCAATATTTTTATGACTTTGACCATTGTTCTACCAGCTTTATCCACTCTATGAGGCCTGCATCATAAGAATGAACGTGAACTTTGCCATTCATTTCAGTGGGTGAAATACTGATCACTCACATTCAGGAAACAAAGTCTGATGTATTTCCTTCTTTTTTCCAGGAGCTCTAAAGAAGTAGGACTAACTGGAAAGCAATGTGATTGCACGAAGACGTGCAACAAGACAAAGTACCGTATGCAAATTGCAAGCTAAAGGAAGAAAAAAAAAATCCTTTGTGAATGCTGAAAGTGAACTTGGAACCTTTTACTTCTCTGCATCATATCCCAAATTCCCCATCTCCATTTGGTGCAGGAAGATAACAGAATGACTTTGGACCTCATTAGTGGAAAAGAGCAGAACAGGTGGTCAAGCTCCACTCTTTCAGCTGGAGGGGTGGCTACAGACAAATAACCACAGGCAGAAACGGCAAGGAGAATGTATTGGTTTTATGGAAAACACAAGTCACAGTAAGAAATAAGGCTTAACGTATGCTACTGACAAAAACCATGGGAGCTGGTTAGCTACCTCAGAGCACATAAGGTTACTGTCTTTCCCTCTTCCATACAGAAGTTGCCCATGCCTGGCATTTCTGGTATGCTTTTGTACTAGTGAACTCAGAAGTTCTCTTCTGCACCACAAAAAAAAAAAAAAAAACAAAAAACAAACAAAATGTGGCAGGGGGATGTTGACATTTAGGTCTACATTGGGACTGACCTTTCACCATGCTCCTTTAGAAGCTACGGGTGTGGATTCCTAGTCATAATATTCTTTTTATGAAGAAGGCTGCAGTGGCACCCCAAGAGCCACTAACTGACATAGACAGCAGTAGAGAGTCATCTGCTTTATCTGCATTAGAATTGCACAAAGCCACGTCTTAATGTAGCATCCAGGACAGAAATAAGGTTTGATTGATTTTCATCCCAAACCCTTTCATTTCTCTTTTCCACCATAAGGGTAACACTCAGAACAGCAAACTTTTTCTATCCCTCAGCTCATACCAAAAAGAAAGCTTATCCTTGCTAGAGAATTTAATCTGAAGGACGAGCTTCATTTTGCTTTTTTTTTTTTTTTGTTAGGATTATGGTTTTTAATGCAGGCTTTGGGTGAGACAGGAGAACCAAGACTGCAACTATGGATGTTTTGAAGAGAAAGGTCTTGCAGAAAGGGCAGTCAGACTCTGTATTACCCTGGTCTCCTCTTAGCCCAGCTGCTCTGTTGTCAGTGTAGCTGCACTGGCAGTGAGAATCTGTGAGTGGGGGTCTCCTGAGACAGCCAAAACACCACACAAAGGTTTGATGCAATGATGCTCTAAAACAAGGGCACTGTTTAACCCTGTGCATTTCATTTTTAAAGCAGAAAGTGGTTTTTATTGTTTTGTTCTCTTCTCAGAGGAGAAAAATGATAAGTCATATGTTTCCAACATTGCCAGCACAGTATAATATTTCACTGTCTCTAGTGGGAGTGAACATAAAGAAACCAAAATATTGCTTAAAGAAACCATAAATTAAATATAATAAAAACAATAACATGATTAGTGGGTGTAAGCATTATAATCAAGGCTCTCTTTAATATTTGAACAAGAAAAAATCCTCTGATACTTCTTTTATTCTATACTCTCTCTCTTATTCAGAAGTAATTGTATGTGTCCATTTATTTAATTCCTTTTGTTTCTCCTGTCAACTCAACAAAAAAAAATTAAAGTATTTCTTAGTACTGAATTTTATGAGCATGTTTTCATAAATTCCATAATAAAAAGCCATACTTTTATATAGCATATAAGCAACAGAAAGGTACAAAATGTGTTGCTTTTCTCTTCAGATTAAATCTACACAGTAGACAATAAAATACACCATTAGTAAATCAAAATTTACATAGGAAAGAGCAGGGACTAATGAAATACAAGCACAGTTTGTGTTGCATTTCTCTTACAAGCATCTGAGGAAAGGAGGCGAGAAATCATTGAAATCAACCCCCCCAAAAAAAATTTGAATCATATGAAATACAAGCACAGTTTGTGTTGCATTTCTCTTACAAGCATCTGAGGAAAGGAGGCGAGAAATCATTGAAATCAATCTCCCCCAAAAAAATTTGAATCATCTGATAATGCTTAGTATATGGCAGTGTTAGTGAATAATAATAATGGATTCAGTTAAAAAGAACAGCAGAAAAGTTGGCTTACTTCTCCAAAGAGCTTTTTTCTAATCTTTCTTTCTCTTTCCGCTGACGTTCTTTGTTCTTCTTAACTCGAGTTTCCCACAGTCCTCTTATGAGAGAAAAGTCAAATATTATCACCTGATGCCCCATATTGTCGACATTAAACTTCTCCTGCAAGAACAAGCCATCATGAACACTTCAGAAAAGAAATAATGAGAAAAATAAGGAACTAAACGATCATGTTTCATTACAATTATCTGGGGAAAAAAAGCTGGTTATAAGAAATATTAACATAGTATACTTTCCATCTTACCTAATTTGTCTAGGGTTTTGTGCTTGCAGTAGTCAACGTAGCATACAATTGACTTCTACATAAAATCTGTGGCAACCGCTAAATGTTGAATTTTTTGTATTCCTTGCAGTTTTCCCTTTCCAAGATAAAGACACAGCTGTAAAGAAATACTAATTTGATTAAGTAACACTGATGAAAATTAAAAGGCTTTGTAATTTTAACAATTCATGTAACTAATATTAAAATGAGAGCTCATAAAGAATTTATTCATTGTAAATCATGCAAAAGCACTTCATCTTGGGTTCTCACCATTGATCTTTATGCGCCCAAGCTATCCTGTTCCAGAGGAGTTTGGGAATTTCCAGTGTTTGCACAAGTAGGTGCTTATCTGTGAAAGGCATTGAAAGACCAGCCCTGTAACATACAATGAAAACTTACCTAAGGCAGAGATAAGATGAAGGGTATGTGAACATATGTTCCCCATTTATTAGTATGTGTAGAATTACCTTCCAACAATTGAAGGCTTGGTATCAATGTATGTGCAGTTAAGAACTGAGCTGAACTGGACCCTAACTCGCCAAGCATTCCATATTCAGTTAAAAGCACAGAAACTTCTTGCAGGAACCTTGCCCCTGCTGAAGTCTGTGACAAGGCTCTCATTCCCTTTAGCAGGCATGATGCTTGAGCTTGACCCAATATGAACGCTACCTTCTTTTTACTCAAGGAAAAAACCACTCTGTAATATCTTTAACAACCACAAGAAATTAAGACCTCAGATTTACATCTTGTGAAATACAGGTTGACTGGCAACATGGTGTTCCTTACTAAACTGTAGCAATGGTTCAGTACCAACAAAGGAAACAAATCAGCTACTAAATCACTAACACAAGTGCAGATACAAATCTTGATAAAATAGGTAAAACTGTACTCTCTTGCTTGGAGTCACTGGTGAGCGTACCATCATCACAATACACTGGTTTTCATGAAATGCAGCTAGATTGTCTACAGAGGACTTCCATCATGCTTACTTCTTTATAAAATGGTTTGCTGAACCACTGCAAACAAGTCTCATACAACAGAAGTTAGAAGCCTTTTAAAAATAATTGCTTCTACCAAGATAAAAGCAGAGAAAGGGAAAATCAGTTATTTAAACTTTGCTTGAGGTTTCATTAGATAACACATTTATTATACCATTCATAAGCTTAAAAAAAAAAATAAAGGAAAGAAGAAAACCCTGCTGGACCATCTACTGATCATTTATAAAGCAATCTGCATGTCCTTTACTGGATGTTTTCAAGCTTGTATCTATTACTTTTTCCTCAAACCTTACTGTGATCATTTTTTCCAAGATCCACATCCTTCAGCTGGGGCTATTTATTATCTGTCCTTCTGCTATAATACTGAGGAGGAAGGGGAAATTATTCTCCCCTCTGCTTTTTTCCTCTTGTAGCTTTGTAACTGTCCCTTTTCTCTTTCACCCCTTTTCACCTATACATCTCTCTGTGGTATGTTACACGTAAAGGAATAATTTCTTCTGAGCCAGCAAAACACCCTCATGTCCTCTGGAAAATGCACAGCATGGACTAAAAAGGATTATGCATAGGTACACCAAGAGGAAAGGTTCCTACCTGTCCACCTTGAAATAATTTCAAGAGGAAAGGTTCCTACCTGTCCACCTTATTTGTCATCTCAGTAAGAAACACCCTTAAAAATACCTCCAAGTACTGGCACAAAGACTGGTCAGAGACCAATATTTTTCTATGACATAGTCTTCTGTGTCTTAGGATGTTTATATAAACTGCTATCTTTGCTGTTCATAAAGCTGCTCCCAGTGCTTGTTTATCTTTATGAGCACTAACAATGAGGCAAAAATAGTTCCCAACCTATCTGGAACAGACTGCTGACAACAGCCAAGTCAAAACCCCATTAATAGCAGTGTAACGAGAATGGTGACCTTATTCTCAGTGGAAAGGTTTGTCTGTAATCAGCCGCACCCTTCTAAAACGTATTCACTAATAATTTACAGGAAACTGTTTACCACATAAAATAAAACATTCTCCTCTGCTGCCCAAATCAAGAAACACAGTGACAAGGACTTCCCTCTCAGAGTAGCTGCAGACCAGCAGTCACTCTGCAGGATCTAATTCATTTTAATAGACCAATTCATAGCAGTGTGTTTTGGTAGAAGGGCTATTGCAGGAGCTGAATTGCTGAGAGACAGTGAAGTGGCAGCTGGACACTTGACCTCTGTTGGAACTAGATGGCCTTAATCAACACAAAGTCTGAATAAACTGTGAAAGTACTCTATTTCCTTGACTTGTTCCCCACCTTCCTGTCTCCCAGGTTAAGTCATCTGTTCTTTATTGAGACACTGATTTATTAGACACTCAGGTTGGAAAAGTTCATACAGCTTTTATCCACATATTGGTTTAGGCTGCAATGCATCGGGGTTTTTCTTCAATGGGAAAACCAAGCAGAGGAGGAACATGGGTGGGAGATGAGAGGTTCCATCATAACTCCTCAGTACTAATCTCTTCAGAAGGACCAAAGCCACAAATCCTGATCAGATCACAGGGAGGTGAAGGCTTTAGAAATATTCATCAGGACAAACGTGAAATTTTGTTGCTATCTACAACTCCAAAAAGGTGACTCAACAGCCTTCACGGGGCTGTTGCTTTACCCCATATCCTAGTCCAAAAAATGGGCATGAAGTATCAAGCGTGATGGCAGAATGTATATTTCCCAAAGTTCAGACGCCATCATTGTCTTGGTGATGAGATGTTGCCCAGAAAAGAGAGCCTGGCAAGCTGGCAGAAACTAGACTTATCTGATCCTAAGTATAGGTTCTTCAGGGTGCTTACTCAAGCATGGCAAGAATTTGTAACAGAAGCAGCAACTACCGATAATAATTTACATTTCTAGAAATACATAGGGCTTGAACATACCTGTTCAAGTTTACATACAGCAGTTGCTTTCTTCCAATCATCAGGTTAGGCCTGCACAAGAAAACCCAAACTATCATCTATTAGTCACAGGTGGGAAGTTACATTTGTGTAGAGAAATGCCTTATTATAGACTTTCTAACTGCTTCCCTTCAACTGGCATTCCACACCTGTGTTCCCTCCCATACTTAGGCTCTTCACAGGTAATCACTATTAGCATTTTAACCATTGTCAGAAATCACAGAACCAGTGAGGTTAGAAAGGACCTCTGGAGGTCACCTAGTCCAACTGCCCTGCTCAAAGCAGTCACATGGGTATTCACCCAAAGCTACACATACTTCAGCCCCCTTCCTCTTCCAATTTCCCCATCCTTTTGTAATTCAGCATTGCTGCTTTCACACCCCATACTTACACATGCTCATTAAGGACAAGCTTTGGTCATACTTGTGAGGATTACCCGACCCACTAATACAGCAGTAAGAGAAAAACAAAAACCATACTCAAGTTATTTCCCACCCAACAAAAAGGCAACCTTGCTTTCATTAATAACAAGTCCTGACCACAAAAGCAACCATCACCTGCATCTGCAAGGCCCTACTTCATAACTACACTGAGTTTGCAGCTTAATGACATCTTCCTTGAGTGACATCTACATCTAAATTGCTGTGGATCATCAGCACACCTTTCTTAGATGATGCATGATTATAACATTCATTCAGTATTACAAGTTATTAGTGAGATAGATCACAAAAGCAAGGCTCTTCAGTAATGTATGATAATGAAAGCACAGTGCTTTCCAGGGGAAAAGAGATTCAGGAACATAAAGAGAAGGCAAAGATGTCATTTACAAGAGAATCACTTGTGGAGAAAATACTTCTCTGTGTGTGTCTATGGAAGAGAATAATGTTATCCCCAGCCATTTACACCTCCCAAGAAGTAATCTACAAGGCCTTAATCAATGTCCTTAAAAGGCAACATACAGGGAAGTCAGTCTGATTTCTTATCTTTCTTGTAATCGTTAGCTCAGAGACAAAGCTGGCCATTCAGGATACATTTCTTTTTTTAATGATTGCAAGATTTTCCCTTCATAAGCAGCTACACATACACTTATGGCAATATTTTTAAGTAACATATATTTTAAGTAATTAGTTTTAAAATAAAAAAGAGCTTTTTTGATAATAAGCATTTGCATTATTTGGCAAAGTGATACTAGATTTTCTAACCAGAGAGACTTGTACTAATAGCAGAGGAAAGAAGTTTCCCTTTGCTTCACTCCTTCCCTCTCTTTATACTTTTCTTAAGAAGAGGAAGAAGAAAAAAATAACACTTATCTTTGAAAAAAAAAAAATCCTTTTGAACACCATGGCTTTTACAACATCTTCTCTTCCTCAACGAGCAGGCTAGGTCATCTGCAACCTTGTCCCAATTTTCATCAATAAGGGACTCACAAAAATCCTTATAACTAGCATTTCCCCTCTCTACATGCTAAACCACAAACTCGTATTTCTCCTCTCAGGGCTGTACTTTCAGTCCCAGATACTATGACCTACAAACTTTTCTCAATTTCACCATTCCAGAGCCCTGTGCCTTCACTAGAGGACCTTACCAGGCCCCCCTCCTGAACAGCTGTCTCAGGCTTGCCCTACTGCAGGCCCCATCTCAACACTGAAACCCATCTTTACTTCTTTCCATGTGAATTTAATAATCCACCACCCCTCTGGGCCAGCTGAGGTGAGAAGCACTTGCTCACATAAGAGCACTCTTTTGCTATCAATATTGGGGTTTAGGTCTCTGATTGCCATGACCTATCCCTGCATGCATGGAACAGAACAAATGCTTTTACAGACACTTCTCTGAGATTTCTGGTCTGAAAAAGAGGACAGCACCATTCCTTTATGATCTTGCAAAAATTTTATTCATTTAACTGTACGTATAAGTAGGCCTATTAAAATCAAACACAGTCCTTATGTGTGTAAGGATATTGACACTTTTAAGCATTTGGAGGATTAGGTGGCAAAAAAGCAAAATCTTAGTGATGATACTCATCATAGGTTTTCATTTAAATGATACAACATTAATGCCAAATATTATTGCTAGTAAAAGCATCTGCTTAAGTATCTGCATGGATTATTTTTATTTTATCTTTTGTATTATCATTTATTTTATTTTATTGTATAAATTCACCTAAAGGTACGCAGACAGTTCTCTAGCACCTACTTCAGACTTTCTTCTTTAAATAGTAGGGGTACCCAGGAGCTCTAGACCAGAATCCATTCAGTAAGGTGTTGAAAAAATACAGAATGGAAAAGAAGATATCTGCCTTGTAATGACTCTAATCTTTATTATTTTCTATTTATTGTTATTCATGTTGTTGCTACAAAGATGTGCATGCTTCAGAACATGTCAACTCACCAGTAAAACTGGAGAGATTTAGTATGCTACCCCTTAAATGCCCTTGCTCCCTTCAGCTACTGGTATCTCCACCCCTTGTTTACAGCTCTGCCACAGACCTGCCAGATGTTTCCACAGCCATCTTTGACAGCAGCCAGTGATCTCATGACCACTTACTTGCATTTGTTCCCACTTGGCCTCTGAACCCAGAGCAGGCATTTGACTCTTTTTTTTTTTTTTTTTTTTTTTTTTTTTTTTTTTTTTTTTTTTTTTTCCCCTGAGCTTATTAACCCCTGAGCTTATTAAAAAGGAGGAAATGATGACTTGCAATACATCTGGAAGTGTAACCAACCTCACATATGGAGGAACACTCAGGCAACTGGGTTTTAAAATGGGATTGCCTTTTGGCAGCTCCTGCTGGTTAATGCTGAAGGAGTTTCATCTCAGTTACCTGTGCTTGCATCACAAGATGCCATGGTCTTCCTGATCTTTGAGAAGCAAACTGTTTAAGGATACATAAGCTAAAAGTAACACTGAATTCCAGACAGAAGACCTTTCACAGAGAATAAGTGCTCTTTAAATCAGCAGCTTCATTGAATGAACAGTTTGCAGCCTTTCCGCACTCATCGCAGCATCTGAGATATATCAATGTATAGATGCACTGAGGAGCATACTACAAAAAATTAAGGACAAGGCAAGGTCTTCTTTGGAAAGGAAAGTAGTGGAGCACAGGGGAAAAGTGTTCTTGGATATGATGACTGTGTGGCCTTCCAGGAATAACTGTACCAACTGTTCTATGGCTCCTCCCTGTTTACCAACCTTATCTCTCTCTTGTCTGGAGTGGGTTGAATACAGCCAGTCATAAGCCAAAATTATATTTGCTTTATTATACTACAGTCTAGCCTCCTCTGAACATAGCTGGCATCAGTGTTAATGCTGGCCAACTTGCCTGTGCGCAGTGTATTCTGTAGAACAAGACCTGTGTCGTCTCTTGAGTCTGGAAGATGTCCAACATAGTTTTGAAACTACAGATACAGCCAATATTAGTCTCTGTTAGAGCCCTCCTGTGTTCGTATGGTGCCTGGTTGCCCTCAATAACAGCACTGTGTATACTTTCCTTTGCTGCTTTACATGAGTTACCAAATTATTAATGTTTGGTTTCTTCAATTTGTTTAACAGCCTTGTTCACTTGGGTCCTTTTTCTTTCAGATAATCACTGTGGGAGATCTGCTGCAATCTTATGAATATTACTGGCAGGATTACATAGGGGAAAATGTGAGTGAACATATTTCCTACCAATCCTGCAAATAATTTCTTCGGAAATAAGCTCACTCACACTGTGCTTCAGAATGATCAAGTCATTTCTCTCACAAGTCTTTAAATTATTCAAAGGAAACCTGACATTTGGATAGCAACTGAACACATTTTTTGTGTTATCAAGGAAAGATTAAATTACAGAAACATGCTGTGATTGAAAGAGCAATAGAAATGGTGACAACGTTCATAGTATACAACCATATTGTGCTAACTGTGCACAGCTCGTAAGTGGGGTAGTGTTTCCTTGTGCCACTTGGGGAGTGGGGGAGGACTGCAAAGCAGGAAGCTGCTCTTCCCTATCTAGTCTTGCTGTCAGTAACAATATCTTGTTGTTCTACACCAGCAGGGAATTATCCTCCCTGCTAGTTTGGCTGGTTTATCTGTCGCTAGACTTGCCGAATGTGCAGATTTGACAGTCAGAGTTTCGGGTCGGAGATCCAAGTTAGATTGTTCTTCAGATCATATATGCATGCATGTGATGGCTGGGTTCTGGGGAGCACATGGGCAGGGCAATGTTATGGATCACAGCAGGTGCCCCCCTGAAGGCCTGGGTCCACAGAGATCCAGCAAATGCAGCTGCACTGCAGAATAAATAGAAGAGGAAAGGGACAATCTGCTCCAGGGCTGGAGAAAACAGTCCTGACACCTGGACACGAGCCCAGATGTTTTGGGAGTTTGTAATGTTCCCTCCTGCTCTTTCAAGAGCACAGTCTCAGCCAGCCGGATCCTAGATAAACAAACACAGACAGTGACACTTTCAAGCTATTAATTAGTCCAGCTTTCACTGAAGTTAATTTCAGAAATTAGTGTCCTTGCATATATCACGGGGATTAATCCTGAATGCTCTGATGAATCAAGTTCTTTTTGAGTTTTCTGCTTTAGCTATTTCATAAAAAAGGCATTTAAGAACAGAATTTGACATTAGCCTCTTTCACACACAAATAAATAACTTTTGCATTGTCTACATACCACAGCTAAGAGAGCAAATATGTCTTTTCTTAACCTACTCCTTATACTTCAGGTAGAAATAACTATGAACATCATAAAAATAAAAAGATATGTAAGTATAGATATATAAAGGCCGAGCTTGGTTTCCACACATTTTTATGTGTGTACTTCTCTTTGTCCAGTGCTGGAGCACAATGTCTTACTGACAGTTTTCATTAATCAGTTCCTATTCTAGATGTAAATTAACCAGTCCCACAAACAAGATTCCTCTTTATCACTGCAGTCTTCACATCTTGATTTTTAGATAATTTTTCACAGGGTTATTCATTAATTAGGTCTTTAATTATGGATTAATTAGCAGCTGAATTACAATATTCCTTATACTTCCTCAACTCTTGTAGCACTAATATGTCTGCCATCAAGCATGATAGATGTTACATATGCAAGGGGATTTATTACAGATGTATTCCCCCAGCACTTCAGTGAGCTGACTAATTATTCAAAGCGATTCTTCCACTGACAATGAAGATAATGAAACATTGGACTGATGTCTGTGACAAAAATCCTTTT
This sequence comes from Aptenodytes forsteri, assembly GCF_000699145.1. Lineage (NCBI taxonomy): Eukaryota > Metazoa > Chordata > Aves > Sphenisciformes > Spheniscidae > Aptenodytes > Aptenodytes forsteri. Next base: position 458,569 of record NW_008794083.1, read on the forward strand.
TTTTTTTTCACTGGGCATTGCTGAAGAGAGGGCTAATTCTCATAAGATTGAGAGAGGGCTGATGTATTTGAAATGGGCATGTATTTTAAGGCTGTTTCTTGTCAAATGAAAAACAGTAAGATCAAAAGTGTATTACTTATTGTTAAAGGTGGTTGAATCTATTAATGTAGCTGTAGTCAGAAGGTAAAAACTATTGTCTTAGGTAGTAGACAACAGAGTCCTGGGAAAGCTAGAGCGTGAGCTAAGAATTTATCAGAGAGACCCCACTCAACTACTCATACAAAGACCCATGGCAAATAAAATTACACTCAGTGCCACTGAACAGAACATAGAGGTTTTCATATACAACTAGATCATCTTAATTAAGCATAAAATTACAATCTCAGGTTTCTCAGTCCTGTTTTATGCCATCCACTTTTTTAGCACAACGTTTCATTGATTTATTCTCATTTGTCTTAAGGTTAATGGACATGGACCATCCCCAGGAAGTGCAGCTACTACCATTACCTTTCGTGTACAGGGTCCAGCCTCTGAAGTTATCTATGTGGATGACAGCATCATAAATGTTTTTATAGGCTCCCTGTCCTAATTAAGACTAGCCAAAGACCCTCAAAATTTTGATCATTTCTTCTTGCTCCCAGGGGTCTGTTTTCCATGCATTGATCTAAGAATCCAATCCTATCACCTGCATCTTCCTTTACTGCAGAAGGAGAGCAAAAACCTATGTCTGACCTATGGCATCAAGCCTTTTAGTCCTATTTCCAGTGTTAGATACAAGATCATTTTACTCATATAGTGAGTAAAATGCTTACAGCCAGTTCTTAAGCAGTCAAATTCTGTGATTTAAGAAGATATGGCAGACAATTTAGATAAGCAAGAGAAGATGCTGCTTTCAACTACTCCAGCTGCCAAGTTATTTTAGCTCAAATTGTCCAAACCCCACCACGCAGTCATGAGGTGGCAGCTGTATTTTATCAGCTCTCTTCCTTCACCACAGCTGTGTCTTTAGCCTTTCCCACAAAACCTTCCCATGCCTGTGGATAGGAGACACAGGTGGCATGGACAGCTGGACATCCTCCTTGGAATAATTCTCTACCCTCACCTTCTGTCTGAGAAGAGCAAAGTGATTCAAGTCTTTGGTAGGATCTACTTCTTTGGCTAATGGGCATTATCATCCATCACTGATCCTTGAAATGGTGCTCAGTTAACTACTATTGAGAGGAAGACAGCTGTTCAGTACCTTTTAGCCAACAGAAAGTAACATGTGATAGCATATAAATACTTATGGTAGCGACAACAACAACAATAATGATAATATTTGACTTTAAATGATAGGCTTTGTTCACAAAAGATTTAGCAGGCTAGATTTCCTATACCAGTTAGATTAGCTGTAACTGGCCTTCAGAAACTGAAGTTCTATAACTCTTTTTAAATTCCACTCTAAATTTTGACAGACAAAAAAGATAAATGACCAACCTCTCCAACCATTTTTTTATTGAAAATAATTCTCACACCAGCATATGTCCTTGAGATGTAACAGCAAGGGTTTATTACAACTGAGTCACGGAGTGAGTCTTGAAAGCTTTCCTAAATTACAAAGTTTGGATTTGTCACAAGTGTAAATCTACTTAGAGGAATTATATATGGGGTGAATGTTACTATTTTTAAAGGTATCCAGCAAACACACCACTTTGGAGTAATGCTCCGTGTTTCAGCTATTTTTTCCATATACATTAGCATTTAAAAATCCACAGCACGGTAGCAGCAACGAAAACCTGATAACAACTTCTCACTTTCCCTGCCATTTCCCACCTTGACCCCACACAGCGGAAGAAACACAATAATCAGCAAAACTGTCACTTACCTGCTACTAAAGAACACGAGTGTCCAGAGCTCCCGAGTGTGCTCTGCGGTTATTCAATTTGGGACACTGAGGTTGTTTATAGCAGCAGCATAGCTCACGGCCAGCCAGACCTGTTTGAACCCCACGGCGTGACTAGCCTTCCAGATGTACTAATGTGCTATATTTGTAAAGTGATAACATGATCTGTGGTCTTACAGCAGAGACATGGGCAAGATAAAGTATCTACACTGCATGACTCAACACAGGACGAGAAACAACAGCATTAGGGCAGCATCTCATTTGCACCAAGGAAGGTGTGACAGAGCTAATGTTACTCATGCTTATGTATTTTCCTTGGAAAAGAGCAAGGAGAATAAAAAAAAATAAACATAGTCTGCATTCCTCTGGTACGGACTGTCTCTTCCTCCCCACATCCTTGCAAGTGCGAGAGATAAATAGACACACATGCACGCAGACACTCGCCGTGAAGTGGCCATGAGTGATTTACAGCAAATTCTGCTTTTACTTGCTGATGGTGGCTCACTTTTTTTATGCCCGCTGTTTGGTATTAATGGTGGTATTCCCGCTTGCTGTTAATGTTGCCCTGTGGCCCAGAAGGGCAGGGCTGTGGGGAGCTGGAGACCATCCCTGCTGTGACATTGGCATTGCTGGGGCAGGGGCTGATGACCCCGGGGGGCTGATGTGGGGTCCTGGGCCGTGGGCAGGGGGTCGGGGCGGGGTGGGGTGGGGTGGGGAGAAGGGGGAAGATGCAGGCAGGGACAGGGAGGCCCATCAGGGCCCTTAAGAACCCTGATGATTCAGCATGAATGGTTGAAATTTTCTAATTGTACCTTTAATTAAATAAGCCCATTCATTCCTAATTAGAAAATCTTCATTAGTCAAAAAATAACTGATTTACATCTAACCAGAGAAAGAAAGAAAGCACTTTTAGTGCAAGGTTTTGGGTCTGATGTTTTCAAAAAATAATTTTTTTCATCAGAAACATTTCCAAAATCTGCTTTCGATTTAATTTCCTTTTAAATTCAGCTTTTCAATTAAAATATTATTTAATTTTCTGATAAAAAAAGAACTGGCATTTTTCAACCATCTCTGTTTATTAATCATCACTGCCAGCAATAACAAGCATTAATTACAGCAGCTGGGCTTGGCTGAAACTTCAGATACTAGTTCTACATTGCTGTGTTTTCAGTGCCCTCACTGAAATCACATCACATTGGTACCAATGGAACGGGAAAATCAGGGAAAACCACGAACTGCGGATTTAAACATTCAATTTTGTCTTCAAGCCTGAAGGAGATAATATCAGGTTTCACTTTGATCTTTTTCAATGCAGCATGTTTCGAGGTATGGTGACATGCCTGAAGGATCTACATCACAAGTCCTTACTATTCGGTCATCTTATTCTTCACAAACATCAGTGATAAAAAGTGTATTGATCACCGCTACCACGTCTGAGTTGCCTAAGATATTTTTATCTTCTGATACACCTGACCACTGACATGCACATTTTTGCCAAATAGCTGTCTGGGTTTCCTGTGGTAGTGATGCATATCAGACTTCAGCTGCAAGAGCTGACAAAGCAATCAGTGAGGGAGACAATACTTTGGAGCAGAGAAAATGCATCCTTTGTGTGATCTAAAGTGCACTCCATATTTCTGCTTTCTTGTACACTGCCTAGGAAAACATGTTGCTATATTTTTGTTCAGAACACAATAACATGAAATAATTCTTAATTAACAATTATATTAAGAAACGTGATCTCCATCTCACTTTTTCAGGATCCACCAGCTGCTGTACAGGTGTTGATTTTGGCTAAGGAAGGTAAGAGGTCCTGTGCTCTTTAAACGTTGAAATACTGAGATGTGTCTCAGCAACAGACAGCTGACCTTGCAGTTACTTCCCTGGCCCTAGCCAAGGAGTCATAGATCAGGCATTCTTCAAATTACAATCATAGCCTATCCATGAGAAGAAGATACTTGGGATGTGTGGTGGGAAGGGAATGAGAAAAAAAGATCAGCTGGTGAAATAGACATCACCTAACTAAAGAAAAAAAAAAAAAAGGCTGGCCTATGAAGGAGAAGACACTAATGATGGAAGAACAACAGAGGAAGGGCATGGGAGATTTAGAGGAGGTATAAAAAGTGGCTGAAGAGATGAGGGGGGAGAGAGAGAGACAATATATAATATTGTTTAGTGGTGGATCTCAGTGTACTTTACAAAAAAAGATTAAGGAAAAGGAAAATTATAAGTTAAGTCAATACCTAAATGTGTCTCCAAAACCAGCTTCATTCAAAGAGTATCTTGCATCTAAGGTTGCACAAATCCAGCCAAAGCATAGTCCATTCTTGGAGGTAACAGGGGAGCTGCTATACCAGCAAATAGTAGGAAAAGCTTGGATAGTGTGGATAACACCACAAACAAGGGAGTAGTAGACAGCACAGACCAGTGAACAGGCAGAAGGTTTGTTTGCACCAAACCGAACGTTTTGGCAGGCTTGAACCAATTTAAGGCATGCTTGGTTGACAGGGGCTAGTTCCCTCAAAGGTATTCTCTGCATACTGCATATATGTATGCATATATACTGCATACTATAGTATGCAGTATAGTGGCAGCAGTGGCAGTCTTAGTCTGCCAGAACCAAACTGTCCTCAGCAGAGTCTCAAACATGGCACTACACGCCTGCTGCAGTGCTCCCCTGGGAAGTGCTCCTCATCCAGCTGATCCAGTAGACCAACCAGGGTCTATGTACTCATGTGACACTGCAGTCTACTGAGTCATCTTCCTGGACAAGGAGCACTCCCTGGGAAGCGGTACTAAAGCAGTCATTTCATAAAGAGGCAGGTCCATTTTGGCTGCTGGAGCTCACCAGCCTCACCAAACTGGAGCTACCGCCAAATGAAGATGGAGCCTGCACTGAAATCCCTGGCATCCCAGTCTTGGGAACAACGTGCAAAAATGCCCAAGCTGTCACAGGATGAAGCCAGCTGCTCCGTGAGACAGCAGCTATATTGCTTTCAGTGATGAACTCACCCTGAAAATAATACAGACTTGGTCATGAATCACTGTACTCATCTAACCCTGTTACTATCCTAAGATAGTAGATCTTCTACCCATGACACTGATAAATCCACAACTCAGATAATCCAGCTGGGGTAACCGAGAGCTGACTATTAACAAACCAACAACCAATCCACTTCTGCTCTAGCTGAAGCACAGTTCCTCTACTTAAACAATCTCTTCTGGTGTGCCACTTTATAGAGAACTCACAAAGTACAGGCAACAAAGATACTAACACCACAATCTACTGTACAAATGATTGCTGTAGATAATCAATCGCAATAGAGATGCTTATTTTTCTGGTCTCTCTTCCTTGTTCATTCTACTATGGATAATAATATGCGATTAAATTAAGGTCAGTAGAAGACTTTGGACATTCAGGTGAGTGTCTGGGTAACACAGGCTCCAGCCAAGACCTAGCATGGGTAGAAGTGGGAAGAGCATTTAGTGTAGACAAGGCACCTTCACACTAACACTTCAGACAAAAAAGACTGACAACAGACGTGCTTCTAGCATACCTGTCATCAAAACACCTACTGGAATGAAACACATGACAATTAACAGCTTTTTAGGGACACATTTCCCATAAACATACAACAAAGCAAAATCCATGAGACGACTTACACAAAGTCAGGCTGAAGAGGGGATAGAACTTGCTATGCTAATTTATCATGTGCTGAACAGAACTTTCTGGTTTTTTGCTTGTTGCTTTGTTTTCATACTATCCATGTGGCCTTCAGTTTAGAGCTGTCAGAGCTGCAGAATAACTGTAATAATACTGCAGAATCCATAAGTCACATTACAAATCACTTCAGCAGGGCAGATTCTTATATCTGTGACCTTTCAGTCTTGAGAGGTCAGTCCTTTCTGATACAATCTCAGTATGCACCAAGGGAAAGATCCAATTTATAACTCCTGACAGCTACAGCCCAGAGATGGTTGTTCTGAAATGTGCCGGGAGCATTAGTATGATGGGCAAAGTCTCAGGCAATGTTTGTAATTCTAGGCTGTGAGTCACACCATCTTGCTGTCCTACCTGTGCTATGAAGCCTTTTTTGCAGACTTACCTCTGCTCTCACACAACTGCTTCAGCAGGCTTGGCTTATGGCTCAGCTCTTGGTTTTTTGGTGAGGTTGCATAGCTCTGTTGAAAACAAACCCTTCCTCTGCTGCTGTTTAGGGGCTTCATTGGGGACCCTGTTGACATAGTAGGTAAGTCCTCAAGAGTCACAGCTCCCAGGTGATCTGAGAATAAGCAACTCTCAAAGAACCACAAGATGCCTATAGACTTGTCCCCGGTATTTCATAAATGTCTTAAAAATAATTTCAGCTCATTGAGGCTGTTTGTCCAGAGGTAAATCACCCTCCAGTAAATGTGCAAGGACCTTAAAATCATGACAGAAAGAATGTCTAAGAGTTCCTGAAGGATTTTGCAGGCACTGTGAGGAAGAAATATAGCACTTAAAATCAAGAGTTGTACAAGACACTACAGACTTTGCCAGTCTCTTTGAGTAGACAACAAGGCTGTGACTGGTTGAGTTCTTCCCAGGAGGTTATTAACAAGGTTATAAGGGATCCCAGGATGAAACTATGTCAGTACTAATATTAGCATGAGCATCTGATGATCATCCCTCCATGTGAAAGATGCACAAAGATGTAAGTGGAAGCACAGCTTTACTCAACCTCAGGCTCCTTTTAAAGCTACTTACACTTGTACCTGATTTGAACTGAATCAACTCATTTAAGAAGCATTTTCTTAGCAAACTGATAGGCATGATATCTATTGATATCTCTCTTATAACATTTAATTGTGCAACAAATTAAAGGCACAGGAGCCTGCTGGTGTGAACGAACAGAAATGAGATGTATGTTACCTTTGATTGACCAGCAATTGCTGAGAACAGGAGGCTTTTTGGTAGGAGCCAGACTGCGTAGACAGCCTCATCAGATGTGTCATTAAAGGGAGCGAACCATAGTTATCTGTCCGCCCTGACCAAGTTAGTGAAGCAGCACAAGCTCTTTCCAGGGGTGCATATATTCATCAAGTTGTAATAGGGCACTATCAAGGGATACAAACTCACTGTTTTCCAAGGATGATTAAACCTGGAAGAAGAAGGGGGAACACAGAAAAACTCAGTTCCCTTTATAGTCACCTTTGTCCACCCAGAGAACAGGAGCAAACAGACCACTGGGCTATCAAATGCAACACCCTGCTATGGCAGCCTATTCAGGTAGTATGTCTGAGAGGACGAGGCAACTCTCTGGCCTTGTGAAAACCGCATCACACCGTAGATCCCCACAGATTTATGGCTCATGCCCCGTTGCACTCCGCTGTGGTACACTAAAGAAAATCAAAGAAATGTTCCTACTCTGAGCCAGCTACAAAGCAGCACACACACTGTTGTCACCCCCTCCTGCAGACCTGCTGCTTTACAAAACCACGACAGAAGAGGTTGTTTTTAAGAATGAAACAAATGGTGCCATCTACTGTCCAAATGACAGGGACACCTAGCTCGTTGCATCTATAGCATTGAACCCTGAGGTTTTTCTGCCTTCAACAATACTGCTACGGAGAGATGAATACAAATATCTGTTTTTTCTTTTATTTCTGTGTGTCACATGGAGCCTCAGAGATAAACCTGCTTTGGCAGTCTATTTTGCAGAATACATGCAAGAATATGTTACTAGAACATGCAATGCTCTGGCGTGACTGCCTTGTCCCAGTAGTCCCCTTGTAGTCCCATATACAATATGCAGTACGCAGGGTTCTATGTCTCTATTACTAGGCTACAGGCAGTAATTTTCCTGGAGGAACAGCATGTGACAGTACTAGTTACAGATAGGAGAGAGAGAGAGAGAGAGAGAGAGAGAGGCTGTCTCTGTCTTCTAATCCAGAAACGTTTTTATTTTTAATTCCTGACCTGCTGCTAGTAAACTAAAGAGTTCTCCAATAAGCAACCTTTGATAATTAACCTTTTTTTGTAGCCAGCATGCCTTGTAAGCATTCCTTAAATACCTCATGCTTGGAATTAATTGTCACAAGAAGACACAAAAGCAAGTAAGAAAATAGAACTGGCCTTTGCAGAGCACCAAATCCAAGGGCAATGAACTTGAATTTGATTAAATAAAGGAATAGAGACACCAAATGATTAAAAAAAAAACAAACAGACAAAAGATCATTATAGCTTCCTCATGAGAACTCATAAGGCTGTCACATGGGTCAGGTCAGCAAGTGAGGAAAAACTGTGACATCAGAAAACAAATTTGCCCTGGAGTGCCGGGTGCCCACTCCTGTCTTCAGAGGGGAAAAGGTGTAATCTGATCTCATATTGCCATTCTGACACATGGTTAATCAAAGGAAGCTGAACTGAAGGTTCACAGTGAACTTTGGGATTCTGACTCATGACCAGGGATTGCCTGCCAGGACAGCAAACACCCTTATGTTGCCCATTGCCTGCTTTCCACCAATCATGCTGATGTAAGAGCAGACCATGAAGGGGCTCTGAAGCATGTTTGCAGACAACATTTTGAGGTTGGCTGGCACCAGTTTCGATTTACCTAAAAACACCAGGTGGTTTTAATGTTTTGCTGACTCAGGAGCCACCTCTTGGATGACACATGAGCAAGACAAAAGAGTTAATTACAATAAAGTTGTAACCTAGGTGGCTTACATAGAAAATTTGCCTTGAGAGTTTCTAAAACTTCTTTACTGCTCATGTGCAGCCAGCCACCTCTTCTGCCCCTACCTGCACAATATTTTTGAGCTTTTGCCAAATTCTTGTCATAATTTTATAAGGTAAGATAGAGCCATGGGGAAAAGGAGTTTTAATCCATACCTACAAACTATGAGCAGAGGAAGTGGGAATCTGGACATGATCTTCTCCAACAGAAGCAACTTTCAGATAAGCACAGCAAAAAAACTGCTGAGTGACTTCTCAACTCAGTGTCATGCTACTGATTATAGATTAAATTTAGATCACACTGGCATGACCTAATAAATATGACAACAGTAGTTCAGGTGAATTTCCTATGCTTGCAGCCCAGATGAGAGGGCCATCAGACAAGGATAATTTCTAGTTTCAAAGTGATACATAAGAAGCTAGCTCAAAGTAGGGCAATAAAGCTCGATTTAGAGTAGTAATGAAAAGTTTGTGGTCACTGTAGCTCTTGTGCCATCAGAGTTAAGCTAATTTTGTAGTGCTTCTCTCCATGCTTTATTTCCTGCTCTGTACTGCAGACAGAGCTGAAAGAAATTACACTGAATGAAAGTTTGGCCTCAAAAGACACCATTTTAACACTGCAGTTGTAAAGACTTGAAGAAGAGCCCTGAAAGGAAGAGAAATAACTTAATTGTGCCAGTCTGATGGGTTGTTAATGGTTTTCGTTCATATAGAGTACTGGGTTTGAACTTAAAAGGATAGAAATACGAAGATCAAGAATAAGAATGGAGTGCTGGAGGTGGGTAAGGAGGAGTTTTAATTTTATGAACATTCTTAGCACACATTAATATTGATAAGGTAATTCACCCAGAAACAGCCAGGCATCTCCTCTACACATGACTCATGGGGCTAGTTAACAGAAGGTGGATGCCACTGAATTAAATATTTAGCAGGAACAGAGTACAGTCTCTGGCAAAAGAGGCTCTATTCTGCAAGGACAGAGTCACCAAGTTTGCTGACCCCACAGCCTATAAATCTTCACATGGCCAAAAGCCATGAGATATACATCCCTGTGCCATGGAGAGCTAAGGGCCTGAGGAGCTCTGGGAATAGTACACAGGGTTGAGGTGACACCCAGTTCCAGGAGTCCCACCACTCAGCTGCAGAAGAGCCAGGGCTGGGTTTGGCAGGTGCTTTGGTTCAAGAATGACTGCTGACACAGTCCTAGCAGCCCTTTCTGAGTCCCCCTGCCCAGTCAGATGTATTATTTTTTTCTGTGCCCACACAGACCCACCACCAGTTGTGTGCCATAGTCTCCAGTTGGAAGACACACTTGAAGATCTTGCCAGCCATGCAGATGAAAAGCTCCACACCAGCCAATTCTGTACTAGCAGGGCACTAACAACAGCGTTATCCATTACCAGTACAGCTTTAAGCAGTTGAGCTTTGTATTGTCGACAACAGCAAATATCAAAGGTGCTACAACCATTAAATATATATTACCTTTCAGTCTGTCAAGCAAACATTACAAGAGGGGGCAGTGGCAATTACAGAAGGTAATTACAGGTGGAGACAAAGCAGTTTATCACAGCAGATGATGAATTGCAAGAAAGGATGAAAGACCTTTGATCTGTCTGGGCAATTCATACAGATTAAACAATAACTTTAAAATAATTAACCTAGTAGAATGTAATGATTTTTAAAAACAGTTTAAATGGTGTTTAATTTGTTTAAATGAACTATCCCATTAAGACCCAAATTCATCATTTTGATTTGGAAGGGAAGTTTTAATAAGCCCAACCTTTAGCACAGCTTTAATAACTGTATTACAGATTTATAGATGAATGTCTGAGGTGGAAAAGATCCTAATACAATGAACTCATAAGTAAAGCTGGTAATAATTTCTCAGAAAGTTTAAAATCAGAAAGATTGGTACTAATTTTAATGGAAATATTTTGCTATGTTTTTAACTATTTTGAACAACTGATAAATGTATGTTTATACTAGGACTGTAAGACATTATGATCTGTAGCAACAAAATTACAAGCTTCTAACATGGATATTCAAAAAAGCATATGAAGTGCTTAGGTACGACAACAGAAATAACAAAATACGCCAAAAAGAAGAGGCATTATTCAAGTAACATTGTATAGATAGCCACTGTGGTGAAAAAATCTTTTAAGAAGTTCCTTTCAACTCCAAGGTATTTTGAATTTGGACCCCTGATACTGCAGGCAGCAGGCAGGCAGTGTTTTTCACCAGCTGATCAAACTCCACCAGCGCTACCGAAAAAGCAGTTCCCACATCTCATTTATTTGGAGGTGAGGAGCCCTCTCCTTGTGCCCTACCCATAATTACTCAAAGCCAGCTTGAGCTGGGACAGTTTCTGGGTTGTGCAGAAGCTTGCACAGCACTGACCCACAACAGCACAGGAATAAAGGATACCTCTATCAGATTCCTTGACTCTGCAATAATTACCAAACAACACAGGATGCCAGCACTAAAAGAACTAGGAAAAATACATACTGTGTTGAAAACAGAGCAATTAAAACCTATGTTTCTCTGTACATGAGAAGAAAGAAGGATTTAAGCAGCACTTTACCCTGTATCCACAAGCAGTGGGTGCCAAAAAGAAAAGGAGACGATAGGTTGTTTTCTGACCATCATTGATTCTCAGGTAGTTTGTGTTTTAAATAGTTTTTCATTAGCTCTGATAAGGCTAACTGGAAGACTGTATTTCAGAGATTTGAGATCTGCATTACAAGCAAGTAATGAAGGAGCATGGAAAATAAGATAACTGTTTTTAGAAAGGTGAAAGGACACTTTGTGACTGCTTCAAGTTTGGAGAGCCTGTTTTTTCACTAGTGGAGGGCTACATGAGTCCCCTGATAGGAGGCAGAAGAAGAATAAGCTGGGATAAAACCTGCCAGAAAAAGAAGAAAACCTACCAGACCTGCTTCAGTCATCTTACCTTTTTCTCTGCCCTGGACATGTAGCTCCGCCTTTCTCTTCTGCTGGCACTAGTACTTGGATTGTTCCAGAGACAGCAAGTTTGGGGAGCTAAAGCATCTGGGGAAAAAAATCCATCTCTTTTTGCAGTGTTAGTTTCTGTCTAGTTAACTCCCCACCTGACAAACCTCAGTCTCGGGTGAGCACCAGCAGCAAGAGAAGGGAGGTGTCCCACACAAGCACAACTCTAGGTAAGCAGGACTGCGGCAAAGCCAACTTAACTCAGCTCTTGGGGAACTGAAGCCTCAGCACAGCCTAGGACAACCAACGACAACTCATTTGCTGGCAAGAGAGCTAATGACCTTACTGCTACTTAGCAGATTTTAAAAGAGACTTAAGTGTCTTCAGAAAAGAAGGGGACCTCAAAGACCTTTCTGGCCTCTATCAAGAGATTGTGCATAGGTACTGGAAATTTTAAATATTGACTGTTAACTATAAATACTGATAGGTTTGGCTCAAGGGTGGACAACGGTATCTTGAAGAAGTTCCAGTAAAGACCAGTGAGAACCACCTGCTGTGCTGTGCTTGTCCTCTGTAGTGATCATCAGCTAAACACCAGGCAATGAAAGCATCAGACCTTTGCTTTGCCCTAAGTGATTTCTGACCAATGTATCCATAGCATCTCTTAGGAAGCATTATTTCTCTGTTTGTGGCTGGTCCATATGGACAGTAATTTGCTGGTATAAGATTCTGGGAGCTAAATTCAGTTTTCCCTATGTCTTCAATGATCTGTTCTGGAAGAGAACAACGTATACCATAGCAGTTTCTGCCTGGAGACCTAAGATCTGAGTAGCATATACAGCTGTCTGCAGGCCTTATTTCTCTATAATGGCATGTAGTCCAAGTCTGAACGTAGGGTTTAAGGCATGATTTCATGAGACAGGGTGAGCTGACCTGAAGCTCAATTTCATTAAAAGGGAGAGGTCTTGATGTCCCTTTCTAAGTCCTAATTCCTTCCCTGCTCCCAGATGGTTACTCCCACCATTTACCTTGTGCCAGCTCTGGCAATCATCAGTTCCTCTCTGTGAGCTTCTTATTAACTCAGAAGGAAACTGTTCCAACGAAATATATTGGTAGCTTTCTGAGAGACAAATGAGTTTAGTATAGGGTTTCTGGATCTAACACATACCAGCACAACTGGGCTGCTCAGCTGGGAGTGAGAAGAATAAAAGCAGAGAGGCAGAGGGAGATTTACCCTATCAGTGGCAACAAGTTTTTATATTCAGTACAGCAGGATGTGAAACTAGTTTAAAAAAAAAAGGGGGCGGGGGTGGGAGGTGAAAAAGAATGTCATAGCACTATTAGTTTTGTCTTAAGTCGTAAATGTTTGGTACATTCTTGGAAGAGATGACATTCAGTTTCTCCTCTGGAGTCATGTTACTTCACTATCTAACTCAGCATTATTTAATATTCTATGTCCAAGTCATCCCCTAGGATTTAAATGTATTTACAGTTACACAAGGGAAAAACTCACAGTACATTTACTGACACAGATTATTTTGCCTGGATTTATATCCTGGCAATTGTAAATACAACTGTGGCTAAGGGAAGACATAGATTTGCAGGATCTCTAAGTTACTACACGTTTGATACATTCATGGCACCCTGTCTAAACTGTTTCCTGAAGAATACAGAAAACATGCAGAGAAAAACAGTTTATTATATTCCAGTTTACATAGCTGGCAACTTACTTTATGTAGTTCCATTGACCTCAGTACGTACCCATTTTTTAATGTCTATCAGGCTAATGTAAAATGGTAATATATCTTCACAGATATGAACCATATAAAAAAATGCTGTTGGCCTACTGGCCAGTCCTTGTCCCAGCGTCCTCACTGAGAGGTCTTAATAATTGTGGATTGTCATCGCATTGCAGATGAGAGAGGCTGTGATGTTTCTGACCCAGTTTTTAGGATCTAACATTTCATATTTACATATTTAGCCAGCTCTATCCCCAAGGTGAATTTCAGTGGGATTGCTGAGCTGGTGGTGAGCTGACAGAGCTTGCTGACAGCAGCAGAAGCTGTGCTTCCCACTCCTTCCTTTTCCAAATCCCCTTCCCACCTCCCCTGCTTTTGACCAAGAAACACCCAATCTGGTACCAGTTGAGCCAATTCAAGTCACAGGCCAAAGAAAGAAAAAGACACTTTTTCTTGTTGTTCAATGTGTTTTCAGTCTGAAGGGATGGGAGAAGGTGATCAGCCAGTGACTAGAAGCAGTTCACTGGACAGAGGCAGCTCTTATATTCCCTATGAAACAGCACATAGACCTGCCCTGCCTAATCCAGAAAGAACTGCATCACATCAATAACAAGCAATACAAAAGGAAGAAAAAAATCTCTACCTTCACTCGCGCATCAGGGACCTTCTGTATTTTCAGCACAATATGAACGATGTCGTAACCAATGCATTGGTTTCACTGTTGAAGCACAGCCTCTTCCAGTTCTGGCACAACAGTGAAATGAACCACATGCAAGATAGTATGAATATGTCTTGTCCAAAACTGACTTAGCTGTTTGAAATCACGGTTCACCATTAGAAAATTGGGTGCATTCAACTTTAAACCTGTCTGAAAGGTTATAACTTGCAAGCCCACATGAACTGGTTCTTATATATATACACTTATCTATATTTAAAAAAAAAAAAAAAAAAAAAAAAAAAAAAAAAAAAAAAAAAAAAAAAAAAAAAAAAAAAAAAAAAAAAAAAAAAAAAAAAAAAAAAAGAACATTAATCCCTTTTTGATCAAACTTGGAAAGTTTCACACACCTGGAAAACTCAGGACATTTGTGTGGAGGAGCTGGTAACCACTATCACTGCTTCCTCATTGACTCTTCATTGGCAGCTTCACACTTCTTGCAGTTCTGCAAGCATCAATTTAAAATGGCCTGTAACACTGCCAGCTCAATTTAACACCAAGAAGCTGAAGCTCGTAAAAGAAGAAGGTAAGGAAAAAACTATGCAAGTGCTACAAGGGAGTCTATGGCTTGAAAATATTTCTCAGTACATACTGGAAGAGATATTGCTGCTCCCTTCCTGTAGATTTCTCTTTTTGCGTTATAAGAAAACCAGGGAAATGCACAAGCATCCAAGGAATGTTGGTATCCCACAGTAAAATTTTAGTAAACACCTATTTATATTTGGCCTTTAAAGTTCCATTTCCCCACATTACCCAGTGAGTCATTTTGCATTTTGCTCATGTAGCTTTGCACATGAGAAAAAGAGGTGCTTGTTTTTCCAAAGACTGCAGTACAGTCATTCTGTTGTGTGCTCAGGAAACTGCGCAAATTCTGTGAGATCCATCCCAAATAGCTGCAGATGACAGTGTATTCAAAACACCAACAGTCGTTACCCAAGGGGCCACCACTAATTTCAACAGTAGTGGAATTGGCTGATTATTAGCCCCCATATGAAATGACATTAATATTTCCTTAATGGAGGTATGGCTTCTAGCCCTTTATTCTCTATTGCCTTGACCTTGTGTTGTGCCCTTGTGTTGCAAAGTGAGTGCATAAATCCATATTGTCATACCATTTCTCCCAAAGGGCTGGGCCCTTTGACATGGCAATTTATCTATAATTTACAGTGCCCACAAAGCTTCGATGACTTGTGTTAGACTTCAAGAGCCTTGGCCACCTGCCTGACATTCACCTGATGATTTGTTCAAATTTAAACTTTACAGGTGCAAATTTCCTTGAGGCAGGCATGCATCTGCATACAAGGCAAGGTTCGCATACAAGGCTTTCCATTTTGTATTGGCTTGGCAGATCCTTAAGCCTACCTAGAGATACTGTGATTCCATGAGACTTTGACAGGACTAAACACTTGCCAGTTTGTAGTAGCTTTCGGTTCCATGCCCAAGTAATGGCCAGGGCCCCTGTTTGGTAAGGAAGGGATTGGATCAACTTTCAAAATTATCTGCTACTGCATAACTCAACCCTATTAAGACATCCTAGACAATGTAATTAGGATTTCTTTTAAAGATGAGAAATCATTCAATTCATTGCTGCAGTGTTTCAGTTTTAATTAGATATTTCCTTGAGTGTGTTACAGATGGGGTTTTTTTCATTCACAAAAATCTTTCTGCACTACCTGCTGGCTTTCCAGAATGTTCCTGGGGCAATTATGCCTGCATACGTACAAATAAATTTTCATCCCATATATATCAGTGAAATTGCATCTGCCTCTGACACCTGCTGCACAATGTGTGCAGTACTGGGGCGGTACGTGCCAGAAAGAGGCATAGGCAGCCTGTATCTGCTGTGACATATGTTCGCTCAGGTGAGCTGTAGTGGAGATATCCATACTGGGAGTAGGGGGTAGACAGGTGATAATTGCCTTTCAATTGCTTTTTGACTGACTTGCTAGGCAGGAAAGCAGAAGTAGCAGCTTTTAAGTCTTACAGGACACAACTTGGAAACTGTTTCAAGTTCTCTCAGTGATTTGTTCTTGAAACAGATGATGATAAGCAATGACTACAGGGACTTGATGACAGAATACGCTGTTATTTCTTCCTTGGTTTTGAAAGGCTACAGAAGGATAATGAGTAAGATCCTCCCTACTAGGCTAGAAAGGTCAAGATCCTCTTTACAGCTCTGTCAGTGTTCTTGACTGATTTTTTTCTAACTGCAGAGAAAAGATTTCTCTGTTTTTCCAGTGGGATGAATTTAGTTAACATGAACTTTTTCTAACTAATTTTTTTAAAATCATATATATACCTGCTTTGAGGGATTCCTCCACCTTTCCCACCTATGCTGCAACTTAGACTTGTTCTTCATGCCTCTGCTGAGCCCCCTTTTGTGCCTTAGATTCATTTGTGTTCTGCTCCTGTTCTCTGACACAGTGAAGCTGGGACTGGTAACTGGTAAGAGCCTTTTCACTGTCAGTATGCTAGGGAAGATTTGAAAATATTTCCCTTTTTTTTTCTTATAGTTTTTTGTTTTTTTTTTTTTTTAGATTAAGAGAACAACAGAAGACATCACATCCACAGAACTGGACAGAGACAGTTGCTTTAGGACACAACCACACCTGAGATATTTTGGATTCTCCCTAGAATCAATTAATGGAATAAATATATTTTCAAAGGTATATCCTCAGCTACCTGTCCTAGGCCTCACAGACAGTAAGTCCTTGTGCTATCCTATAATTAAGAAATATGCACTAGAGCAATGTTTCTGCCAGAGGAATTGTGGCAACATGGCTGAATAATTCACACTAACTACCTTAGTAACTTTTGCCTCTCCTTCTTCTTTTGCTAATTGTCTGTAAGCAGATTTCATTCCTCTTCAACTAGTTATTAAATAACTAAGCTTTCCACTTGTATTTAATTTCTAAAGTTCTGTTTGACCACCATACTTGCTCTGTGTGTTTCCAGTCCTTAATTTAGATGACTTGCTCTTATTTTAAAATCATTCTAACATAAATGCTCAGGATTTCTGGGATCATTCTTGTAGGAAAGTATTTCTGCTGCTAGTAAGTTTTCTCACTTTCAAAAACTTACAATAAAGGAGGTCAACCAGTTATGACAATTCAAATGTGTAACCTTGCTATGTACTCACCAACCTCTACTTGAAGCTGCTAAAAGTCTTTCACGCTGGAAGCCAGGGAGAGCTTGCTGTTTCAAAGAACTTATTTTCCGATCACTTGAAGCAAATATTTTTTAAAAAGGAGAAGTCGTGTGGGAAATGAACTATACATGCTGTGCTTTGAAAATAACCTTTTCTGTATTAGAAGAGACTTGATCTTGATAGGGAAAGGCCAGTAATGGGTGAGGGAACCAACTTAGCCTTTTCATGATCATATTTTAAAACTTTGGCAATATCCCAAATTTCTTCTCTCAAAATCATTTTTTTAGGTGCACTCTTACTTGAAAAAAGACTCACAAGTTTTCTCTGTATCCTTGCCAAAGTGATGCTGGCAATAAATTAATACAGCTCCCCAACCACTGCAGACTGGGATGATTTTTTACTAAAAACGGTTTTACAGAGCTATTTCCTCCTTTCACCCTGACTTCGATCTGTGTTAGGCAGTAACATGAGGAAAATATAGTACTGAAGGACAATCTTGTTTCTCAGCTTCTGCTGAAAGAATATCAAGCAATTACAGAGCCAAAAAAAACAGGGGAGGCAAAACATCAAGAGGTCATCTTATCGTTCTGCCCTGTGGTCCAGGACAGGATGAAGAATACCCAAAAGCGATATAGTCCTTGTACAACAGACATTTCCAATATTTCTTTGTTTTAAAATACCTTTTTTTTTCCTAGTTCATTGTATTTCAATACAGTTGAAGGAACATCACTATTTATAACTCTCAGATGATGGCAGATGTAAAAACACATGCATATGTGAAGGTAGGATTTAGGAGTGTAACACTGCTTTTAACAAAATTTCACAGCCAAGTTGTTAAATTTGTTAAACTTTGCTGCAAAAATGAAGAACTTGTATCTTGGGCAGTTTTTTATGAATATCCTAAACCCTTCTGTGGCTGATACCATGACTGATGAACAAAAAATGTAAAGGAAGTTTTTAAAAGCAGTCTATATTCTAGTGGTTTACCAATAGGCTCATTTAGCGCTGTATTTTTCTGTGCTTAACAGAGACTGTGACGCTATTATCCGTGATAGAAAGGAACTAACTCCTCTCTATACAAGTGTGTTTGTAGCACTCTGCATAGCATAGCACATATTTCAAGATGACTGTGGTAAGTAAATTAGCTTCAGAGGCTGAGACAGCAGATATATAGAATGCATTTTCTCACTAAGCAGGATCCTAAACTGTTAGGTTGCAGAAGGTGGCTGACATCAACATTACAACTAGGACATGCAACATGTCAAAAAGCATCTTGGAGAAACCTGATACCACAAGACAACTCTCTATTTAGTTGAGGGGAAAAATGATAAATCAAAGGTCTGTGTTAATAAAACAACGAAAAAGGGAAAATCTAGTTTTATAAAAAGATTATTTTAGTAAGCTACCTAGAAGCCCAAGAATCTGACTTTTGCCTACTAGGTAAAGAACAAACTACTGCTCTGGTTTTTCTAGCTTCCACTATCTTCTCTCTTCTGAATGCAACTGTTAGCAGCTATTCACAGCTCCTTTCAAATTTCCTGTGCTCCTGAGTGCCCGCCAGAAATGCATTCCAATGGCTCAAAAAGGTTTTTTGAATAGAAGAAAATGTGCATGTTCACTGCTGAAAGAATTCCTCCTTTTGATTTACGCTTGCGGAGGAAAGTAAGGATGAAGAGGAGATTCTCAAAATGCTTTCCCAGAGTGTTACCAGCAGAAAACATCTGTGCTTTTTTCACACTGCTTGTACTCTTCCTTACAGTATGGAAGCAAGCCAGAACATTTCCACTTGTCTTTGGGCTTACAAGTGAGATTTCAGAGTTGGGGTTTGTTCTTTTAACGGAAACTTTTTGTAGAACCTAACTAGAAATATCAGCTTTTCCTGGCTGTTTTAACAGTCCTGAGAAATGGAAGGAGATATTTCTTCTAAAGCTGTGGCTTTCTGTACCTGCAGGCATCTGCTTCTACCACCGCGGAAGATGTAACAGAGAAATCAAGCCGATTGTCAGTAGACCTCAAGTCACTATCCAGGGATCTTCACACTCTTTTGTGAGGGGAAAAAAAGGGGAGGGGTGGGGATTTACAAATAGTCATTTTGACACAGGATGTCATTTTCAACAAATGTATAGAGAAGATATTTGTTCCCTTAAATATCTGTAGTTTTTCATGGACATCTAGACAAGTCTGTTAGTTATGTCTCTAATTCCCCAAATTATCTTCCTTGAGAGGAATGGAATTTTTTAAGTAGTGTTTTTTTCTCCCAAGTACTACAAGGTAAAAGAGAATATATTTTCTTTAGGAAAGACTCCAGGGGTATAATATATTAGTTTCAGTGACTGATATGAAAGTTAAAATGGCAAATTAAATAATGCAGTACCCACTTAAATAGTTCGAATAACTACTTCTTAAACTTCTTTCCTAGGCAACTAGGTGACTTTTCTTATGACTGTTCTTCAGATAACTGAGGTGACTATTCCTCACACCTTGAAAGTTTTCCTTTTTCTATCTCATCAAGAGGTTTAATTTGAATACCACTTAGCCTTACTTTAGACTTTTCTGTGTTTACATGTCTCCTTCTATGGTCAGAGGTGTTCCTGCCTTGCATGTGCAATACAATGGAAGAATTACAAATCTAATTGTGTTATAACCTGCTATTTTAGCTACCTCAATTTCTGTACTTCAGTCATAGCAAAACAAACAAAGCCCATAATATTTTCCCAGGGCCTCCTTTAAATCGTTTACCTTTTACTAGAAGCTTACACTTTTAATAAAAAAAAGGCTTCACATCCTTCGAGTCTTATGTTTCCCCTGTTACTCCTTGAACTGTTTACAATTTTCAAACTTCACATTTGTCTACAGTTGATACCTACTTTGTGCTTTAGGAATATCTTCTATATAAAAGCATTTTTACAACATAACACTTGCTGGACTTTTTGCTGACCTGCAGACTTTTAAACATGGTTGATTTTGATCTCAGTGTGGCCATTTCCTGATTTGCATAGTCCAGTGAATCAGACTTTTCCATGTGTGTACACAGGCAGTCTCTTCTAAGAATGGCTGTAATGGGCAATAGCTTGTGCTCACAACTGCTAATAGGCTGTGGTTTTCCATGAAAAACAAATTCCCTCCTGCTGCATGGCCAGCCTTTGTTTCAACCAAAGCAATGGCAAAATATACCTACAAAGACCTATTGTGGAAGCCCTCTGATCCTCAGCTTCCAATAAGGTCCTAAGCTGCTAATTGAAGGGATTCCCTGCAAATTAGCAACTACAGACTTCACATATATGCTTTACAATAACATCTCCTTGGCCTACAAGCAACATGAAGATCTCACGAAGATAGGTGGAATATAAAGAGAGAGAGAAACAGATCCTACCATTGGGAAGTTGACAACTTATATCAGGCAAAACAGCAAATTAGGGATAAATTAAAATTTGTCATTGTTTTAAAGCTGTAAAACTGAGATCCAGAGACAAAATAGCTCTGGAACAAAAGGTACTTTTGAATAAAGCAGCATTAGATTTTCTGAGGCCCAGAACAGTGCCTCTGCCCTAGAGCAATGGCTGCCAAATTAGGAGCCTGATGGCAATTTAATTGCTGAAGCAGGCTTACACTTAATGTCATCAGTGAAAGTTTGGAAAGTACAGCTTTCAGGTCTTTGTAATCCAGAAAAACTAGTTTTATTGCAAACACAGTGCTCCCAAGAGCTACAGTTAGTCTGTGAGGAGGCGTCACTGGGGACAAATTCTAGACATCTTCTAATCGTTTTGTATTATCTAGGCATTAGCCTCATTCAGAATCTAGCTAGTACATGACTGTCTTTACAGGATTACCTCGTATCAGTGGGCCAGACTCACCTGTGGGACAATATGACCCTTATTTCTGGTGCTTTCATCAAAAAATACTAAAATTTTAACCTGCTTTTGAGTTTCTTGACTTCTCTTTCTCTCCCAGTTTCCTTTCTAGTTTCTAATCTCATTACTACTGTAGATACCATCTAAATAGGTTAATAGACTGCTGCTGTGGAGCACTGAAAATCCGTCTAGGCAATCAGTCTTCTGTTTAAAGCAGTCAAGTGAAGCTTTAAATTAAAGATGGAGCCTGAATCAAAATGCTAGGTCTAAGCACCTTTACCCGGTGAGACAGACTGGATACAGGGTCATGCTTTGCGGCCCTTTTCTGAGCTGTTCAGTTATCCTACCTCACATGCAACCAGCAATGGGGGTTTCTTGCTGTTCAAGTGTTTCTAACAGAAAAACAAGTATTCAAGCAGAGGTATTTTAAACAGAAATGACCACTACTAATTAATTAATATCAGACCTAATCTTTTCAGCAGGTGAACTGAAAAGTTAAACAACCTGTCTATGCATCACATGGATAATTAGGTCCAGGTTCTCTTTGGTGATTAGGCACTGGTCCCCCTTCAGTTCAGGAGGAAAAGTAAGACATATGAATGCCTTTGGGTGACCCCACAGATTATGTCAAAGAATACAGTAGGCCAAAAAATGTGACATAGAAAGGTGCTTTGCATCCCCTGTTGTTCCTTGATAAATCTTTTGTGCAGTGGACACCCCTGAAAAAGGAGTAGACACACTGACACAAAGGCACTCAAATACCACTAAAGGTTCAGACTCAGCTTCCAGATGTTGAATGGTAGCAGGTGGAAGAGGAAAACAGCAGCATTATTATCCAGGCAGCCTTGCACTGAATACTGAGGGATGCAAGACCCTTGTCTGAAATGACCTAATTATTAACAGCATCCCTGATTTAAACCAAAACAAAGCAGCTTCCAGGGACAGGATGATGGTAAGCCTTCCTTCAGTAATTCCTTCCAGGAGACATAGCTGTAGCAGGAGGTTCTGGCTATGATGCACCTCATAAAAGTCTTCATTAGGTTGTGATAAACTAGAAAAAACTTGGGAGGAACCCCAATTAATACCTCACACCAAATCTAACCTTTGTGAGTCTCACACCTGAACAGGACAAAAATGGCCTAAAGCCAAAGTCTGGGCCAAAGCCCACTTCTTCTCTTTGTGTTTCTCCAAAAAGTATCAGAGACAGATAATATCAACAAATGCCTAGAAGCAGCAAGAAAAAAACACCACCACCACCACTATAAGCATGAATAAGTGACTGCAAAACCATCCAACAGTAGCACAGTGATGATCTTAAAGGTATTTTGGTAGTACAGGTCTAGTACAAGAAATTCTTTCAGACCCTTCTCATTCTGACCTATGTGTTTTGCTGCCTGTACAAAATTACCGTCAGCAGTATCTATCCACTTTTCCACTGCAACTCTGACCACACCATGGATTCTGTAATGCTTTATCTCTCTACTGATGTAGCTGAAAATACAAGTATGGATTTTGCTTACCCTCAAGGGGAAAAAAAGGAGTATTTTGCTGGTGTGATTATACCTACAGTAGATTTTTCTCTTTTCCACATTTCTAAGAAAAAGCTCTGTACCAGCAGAACTTTTACACAGAGAGAAAGAGAGAAAGGAAGACAGACAGAAAGAGAGGAAAACAACTTTACAGTGCTTTGATTGTTTTTAGTGTGCTCACTTGGGTTTTGGGGGTGAGTTTTTTTGTTAGTAGGAGTTGGGAACAGCATCTTTAATACTGAATCTATGCCTGTCTTTTTGTTGGTTTTGTTGGCTTTTTTCAATCCCATTTCAAGATGGATCTATATCCTCTTGACAAAGCCAGAGCTAATATGTGTTCCTCAAGGAGGGATCAGGAGAAATTCTGATCCTCTTTAGTGTCTTGTGAGTATATGCTCTAGTTTGGAGGGGAAATGCCTGCTGTGCACAGCAGGAGCTGGTGCCAGGCTGCAAGCTCACAGGATAGTTTGTGACAAGGTCTGTTTTTTCCCATATGTTTAAACTTAACCCCCTCCCTGCAAAACCTTGGCAACTGGCTTCATCATTTTCAGTTTTTCATTGTAACTGAATGACATGCTGATGTAATAATCTGTTGTCTGAGTGGGGTTATTTTCCTTTCTTTCTAATGGGCAGTTATGATTTTTTTTGTTAATGAGTGGCACTTTTTCCAAAATCATCCTACAGACAATAGCATCCACCTTATGAGTCGATTGCTTCTTTGAAGAGACTAAGTGATCATCTTGAACTGCTGATGCTGGTGTAAAGACTTAATATAAATTGTTTGCTTGACCTTTTTAAGACTGAAAGTCTTATATTTTTTTAAGCTCATAGCAATGTATTTGTTTTGTAAGTAGAGAGAAGGTTTCCCTTCCCATTCAACCTTTGCTCCAGAATGAGAAAATGGCATATATGCTGAGGTTTTGTAAGTTATTTCACTCTAAATACCTCATTAGGGATTGGTTCAGGCTTTCCAAAAAAGCAATCTTTCTTATGAGAGTCATTATCATTTATCCTCCAGTTTTGAAAGAGGCTCCATATTAACTACATAGTTAATATTTATGTGTTACCTAGTCTGGTAGGCTAAAGCAGTACCAATGAGTTAAAGCAGATCAAGTTACAGCAGTAAAAAAAGGTTTATAATTATTCCTGAGCAATTTTATAGTATGAAGTATCTTTACGGCGGTATAAGTGCAACATTCACATAAGATTTATGTCAGGAAATGACACCCCTCACCAAAGTGATTGTAACAAGAAAACACTTAAAAGTTTAGGCCAGTTAAAATTATCTTGCTGAGATATTTCATATATTTCTTCTCTGTAGGAAGGTTTCCTCAAGGACTGCAGGCTTCTCTTGGGAAGTTATGTATAATGGAATTAGGATTCACCAGGCATTATCCCATGCAGTAGCATCCCAAGTGTGGAGATGCTACACCCCTGTCATTGAAGCTGATGTAAGGTGCATTGTTCTTTTCCCTAAGATTTTTCATACACCTTAGGTTTGGGGGGAAGGTAGATGTACCTATTCTGTGTCTCAACTGCAAAACTTACACAGAATTAAAAAGCAAGTCAAATTGACTTATGTTTTATGCTATTTTACTAGCCCCACACTGCGTGCCAAATTTAAATACAGAAAGAACTCTTCAACTTGCCAGGAGTACCTCAGCTGCTCTTAGATTGGGCAAAATGTTGTGTGAAACCATATTAATAGTCTTACTGCTCATCCACATTTTATTTTGTTCTAGTCATAATAAGGTTAAAAAGTTTGAATAGGGAGATTTTGAGGGCCAAAGTCCCCATTCCAAAAATGAGACATCAGCTCTTAAACATCTACTTCTACTTGTACTTTTATGTCAGTATGTCCCAGCCAGTATCTCCAGGGACTGAAAAAATCATTCATTCTCTATTTCTGTCAGTTTTGATCATCAGGATTAAACCATTTACGTATCAAGGCTTGATAACAGATCTGTGGGAGTATTGGCTTTTGAATGAATGAGACTTGACCTCTGAGCAGAACCAATATCTTGGAGGGACATGAGGAGAGGAGAGGAGAGAAGAGGAGAGGAGAGGAGAGAAGAGAAGAGAAGAGAAGAGAAGAGAAGAGAAGAGAAGAGAAGAGAAGAGAAGAGAAGAGAAGAGCAGTTGCAAGGGACCTACAACAATCTTCTAGTCCAACTGCCTGACCACTTCAGGGCTGACCAAAAAGTTAAAGCTGTTATGAAGGACATTGTCCAAATGCCTCTTTTTAAGGCACTGACAGGCATGGGGCATCCACCACTTCTCTAGGAACCCTGTTCCAGTGTTTCACCACCTTCTTGGTAAAGAAAAGTTTCCTAATATCAAGTCTGAACTTCCTGCATCGTGTGGTCTCCAGAGAGAGCCTGTGTCTTGCAGCTGGGTTCTCCTGCCAGGGCAGACCTCTGGCCCTCTGTGCAGCCCCAGAGCAGTGGGACCTGGCCCGCTCTCACTGCTTTCTGCCTGCCTGCCCGCAGAGTGTTACCCCACTCTGCTTCTCCCCCGGTTCCTGCTGCATGCCTGAGTCATGCAGGGTCACCTGCAGCCGTGGCATTGCGACCTGGGTCTGTCCTTGGGGCCCAGCAGCAGCTCTTGGTGCCAAACCCAGCAGCCGCCTTCTGTCCCTCCTCTCATCTTGCATGGCTGGCTTGGCTGCAGAAGGGGTCCTGTGTAAGAGGAGGGCGAGGGGCCCTGGGGAGCACAGAGAAGATGCGCTGCTTTTTCTGCGGGGTTCACTTGCAGAAGAGAGGAGCTGTGCTGGGGGAAGTCCTGCAGAGAGCATGGGATGGGGAGGAGTGGTGGGGGTGGGGGTGAGGGGCGCTGGGGAACTGATAGTGGCCATCTGCTGAAGAGGGGTCCTTTCCAAGCAGGGAAGAAGAAATGCCAGTGCCAAGGCTGGATCTGGAAGAGTGGAAAGAAAGCCTGTGCTTGAGGGCAGCAGCATGGTCACCTTTCCCTGGCTGCTTTCCAGACGGGCAGCCCCCTGCGTGTGCTGGTGCCTTGTGTTGTCCCTCCCCAGGTGCAGGAATTTGCACTTCCCCTTGTTGAACTTCTTGGGGCTCCTGCCTTGGCAGGGTACGACCCGAGGGTGATGCAGAGAACAGCACTAAGTTGCAGCAGGAGGAATTTGGGTGCCGCCATAGCGAGGCTGCACCGGGCAGTGCAGGCTAGTAGGAGAGCAGAGCCCCGGGACGTGGGGGCAGAGGGTGCAGTGAGGAGGAGGACAGGCCTGGGGTGATGAGCAGTGGGGCACGGCTGACCCTGGAGAGCCCCAGCTGGAAACATCTGCCCCAGGACCAGATGCAGAGATGCAGGGGTGTTGCACTGTCACATGGTGTCCTGGTTTCGGCAGGGATAGAGTTAATTTCCTTCCTAGTAGCTGGTACAGTGCTGTGTTTTGGATTTAGGGTGAGAACAAAGTTGGTAACACACCGATGTTTTAGTTGTTGCTAGGTAGTGCTTACACTAGTCAAGGACTTTTCAGCTTCCCATGCTCTACCGACTGAGAAGGCTGGAGGTGCACAAGAAGCTGGGAGGGGGCACAGCCAGGACAGCTGACCCCAACCGGCCAAAAGCATATTCCATACCATGTGATGTCATGCTCAGTA
>NW_008794083.1:484836-485154 GCF_000699145.1 Aptenodytes forsteri
CTGTGCGGTGCTTAGTTGCCGGCTGAGGTTAAACCACGACACATGGTGACACGGATAAGCTGTTGCACGAATGCTGCTGTGCAGTTTTGGAGGGAGACCCCCAGTATCTGAACCAGCAGCTCTTCATCCATCCCATGGATGGTCAAGATAGATGAAGAGTGCATGTCAAGTCTAAACCTCCCCTGGTGCAGCTTTGAACCATTCCCATGCACCCTATCACTGGATCCCAGGGAGAAGAGATCAGCACCTCCCTCTCCACTTCCCCTCCTCAGGAAGCTGTAGAGATCAATGAGGTCGCCCCTCAGCCTCCTTCTCTCC
>NW_008794083.1:485481-498530 GCF_000699145.1 Aptenodytes forsteri
CCATCCCAGGTGCAGAATCCGGCATTTGGACTTGTTCAATTTCATGCCGTTGATGATTGCACAATGCTCCCATCTATCTAGATCCCTCTGCAAGGCCTCTTGTCCCTCAGGAGAGTCAACAGCACCTCCCACTTTGGTGTCATCAGCAAGCTTGCTAGTGGTGCATTCAACTCCTGCATCCAGATCATTGATAAAAAACACGTTGAACAGAACTGGCCCTAGAATTGAGCCCTGAGGAACACCGCTAGTGACTGGTCACCAGCCAGATGTAGCCCCATTCACGACAACCCCTGGAGCCCCTGCCGTTCGCCAGTTCTTCACCCAACACACCAGGTACCGTCTCATCTCACAGTTGGACAACTTGTCCAGAAGGATGCTGTGAGGGACAGTATCAAAAGCCTTACTAAAATCGAGAAAAACTACATCCACCACCTTCCCTTCATCGACTAGGCAAGTGACCTTATCGTAGAAGGATATCAAATTAGTTAGGTGGGACTTTCCCTTTGTGAACCCATGTTGATTGTGCCTGATAATTGCATTGTTCTTTAAATGCCTTTCAAGGACCGTGGCAGCTGCATAGTGACATATCTTAACTTTTTTAAAAATAGTTAGTAGTTAAAGACTAACATTTTTCAGCTTAAACTGCCTTTTCTTCCTTTGTGTGTCCTGAATTTTGCAACTATCACACATATCCTATCATAATGCATTCAGTCCTCCCTGATACGCAATGAACTGAAAATGGCAGAGATTCAAATGCTGAATTCACTCCAATTAACAACCTTTCCTATAGCACCTATAAATATAAGCTAGTTATAGATAATAAAATGGTTGCCTAGTTCATCCTTCCAATTACTTTTTCAGAGATCTGAGCTATCACACCAGCATAATAAATCCAGACAGATGCCATTAATTTCAGTGTGCAGGCTGGACATCCACAAAAAGGAAGCAGAATTTGGGTCTTTAAATATCCAAAATTTACACTGATTACAGTCTTAAGTCTTTGACCTTTTGGAACATTGAACTCTTACACCCACAGAATTAACAGGTGTTTAATAAATTTCTAGTTCTTTCTATGATATTTTTTTCATATTTCATGAACAGCCCAAGAGTTTACTTCCATAAAAAGTTTGATACTTATCTTCAAAAAGTAAGTACTAAGTAAGATCCTCGAAAAGCTTCAGTCCACCAAAATGAATAACTGAGAAATTCAGTATTTCAGCTTTCTGAGACAGGATAAGGACAACGTAATCTAGCTACAAGAAAATTTTGACTACCTAAGTATACACAGGTAAGACAATACAGAAAGTAAAATTTTCATGCTGCTAGTGGAACATTTCTAAAGTATATTTACTAATAAAACCTTTTTTTTTTAATGAAACAACTAGTTTTGACCTAAAGCAAAGAGGATAAAGATCTCTGCTGATTTTTCACACCAAAGAGCAAAACAGCTGTTTCAGCAAAAGTCTTCAGTTGCATTCAGCTAGATTTCAGCAGGTGCTTGAGTAAAAGAGCAGTCATTCCACATCTTTCCCACTAGTTGAGACCAAGTAACTTCAACAGAAGTCAACCAAGGGAGCTAAGACCATGGGAGATGTTAGTTAACGAGTGCTAGTCTCTCTAGTTAAAGACAGGCTCCTCTCTAGGAAGATTAATCTACAATGAAATTATGGATAAATCCATGCTGGGCATTAAATAATGAATGTGAAAAATTACACAGGTGTAAAGAAGAGCTATAATCTATAGTGTAGATTACATGCTGTTGACTTCCTTGTCGTTCTTCATAGGCAAGCACTACCTAGATCAATGTCAAAATTGTGTTCTCAGCCTCTATCTACCACATTGGTGTATATAGCTAACACAAGTTCACAACAGTCTTCAAGGAATCGAGTCATCATACCTCTTCAGCTGACTGAATTAAAATAATTTTCTCATTCTGAGCTGACACCCATCTTTACACAAACAGCTGCTCATCTAGAAATGGAAAATCTGTTTTTCAGCATGAGCAACTCCCATTCATCTCTCTCACTCCCAAGCTAAGAGCTGTAAGCACCATGTTAAAGCTTAGGTATCAGCAAGGGCATCCTTTACTGCTGCTACTGAAGCTGTGCCAGCACACAAGCACACCAGACTAGAGAGAAATGAGAGTGTTCTACTTTTTATTTACTCTGGTGTTAAGTGCAATCATTTTCAAAGCAGAGATCTGGGCTGCCATTCTCCATTTACAGACTTTTTTCTGAGTTACATGGAGACAGTTGAGATAAAAATGCATACATTTGCCACTGCATAAGAAGTACAGATTTATGCCTGTTCTCTATAGCCCATAGGGCTTTTTGGTACATAGGAACATGGCTTCAAAAGAGCCATTTATAAGTCTAGACCCACTCTCTGCTATGAATTTAGCCTGTAGTTAGGAGGTAAGGTCATTCTCACCAGATCTAGAAGACATGAGTTGAAATTGCCTTGGGCTAGAATACATGTCTCCAGCCACCTACTGTCTAAAACTCTGGTATAATAACTCTTATCAATAAAACATTCAGAAAGGAGGTGCACAAAAGTCCTACAGATCAAGTGTGTTGAATCTGACAGCTCATGAGACACAAGCAGAGCTAAGCTAGGAAAGCACTCCGAACACCCAAGATGTACGTGTCACTTACAGGAGCAAATTAAGCAGAAGAGTATTAGAAGTCCCTCAATACCCTCTGGTATTTAAAAGAGTAAGTTATTTGTCCTTTTGCCTCATAGTCGTACAGTGTCTCATCCTATTCCTATAGACACAAAAAGGAGCCGATCCTTGCCTTAAGACTGGCAAGAAAAAAAAGTTGAAAGCAGACCTTTTGCTTTTCTGTGGCTTTTAATAACCTTGCTACAGCTTCTTCTCCCTGAAGCAGCCCTGGCATATTCCAGATCCAGTGATCCTTTTGCATTATTAGCACAGATTTTGTTATTTCTGCAGGCATTTAACAGAAAGTAATTCAACTCTTACTGCATCAAGGAAATCTTAAACCTTTCACTAGGGAAGGCAGCAGCTCAGGCTTTAGCAGGAGCCACCTTGGTAGCCCCAACAGATGATCTGCTGGGTGGATGTTCAGTCAGAAGAGACATTCAAGCAGAACCTTTGCCTGTGAAGGGACAAACTGATGTCGCAGGCTTTGGGCATTTTGTTGAATACTTCATAACTACCCCAGCTGGAGCAGTAGCATTGACAGGATTCCATGAGGTATAGAAGTCCTTGATATGCACACACTCAAATCCATTATCCTTTACCTGTATATGGCATAGGGAGCTTTTATTCTATATACCTTCCACCCACCACACGCATCGGTCAGTGTGTCCCAGGCATTTTATGCTCACTGTGCTTATATTTTGGGCAGTAATTTCCCACACCAAGATGTAGAAGCCCTAAAAGCAGTGTAACAAGTAATCATGTGGTAGTTGTTTCACAGCAATTGCACAGATACTTGTTCTGATTATGCAACAAATATGAAGTTCACTGCCCTCGGGTGAAAAAAGAGTCATTTTCAGTTCCATAAGTTAGTAGTTTACATATGAGCCTGTCTGTACCTCACAGTAAATACTAGGTTATGCAAGGCAGTGTGCATTTTGTATCTATTTAATTTGAACACATTTAGGAAAAGAAGATATTATTAATTGACCCTGAAATTTTTGGTGTCCCCACTTTCAGGGAAATCATGGCTTAGAGTAAAATGCTTCACAAGGCATTGCCTGTATAGAGCTACATGGGTGGAGAACCTGACAGCCTGGTGAATTCAGGTTTTTAAACTGAGTGCCCAAGTATGGCGTGAAGATTATTACAATAAAACACAAGTTCTACAGATAAGATTTGGCAGGACAGACCAGGCTCAAGGGCTAAGATATTTACAAGATGTGCAAGGGGCAGCACCTCTCCTGCTTTCCTCTTCTCTTTGTGTTCATGCTGGGCTCCCTCTCAACTCAGACTGCCACTTCCGAGAAGCAGCCTCAGAGCTGAAGGGGCAAGGAGAAAAGCCCACTACAAACTACACCCAGCTTCATCCTGGAGCCTGTGCTCACTTGTCCCAAACACAGTTGCCCGGAAAACAACAGGCTGGTTTCAAAGAAGTCCCAAGGCTTTGCAATTTATTTCTATTGCACTTCTTTATTTCCCTGGTGGGGAAAAAAAAAATACCTGGGCACCTCCAAGTAATCTGTAGACTGTGGAAGTAAAGTTGCATGACCGGACTCAAACATAAGCTTTTCAAATTTCTAACAAGATATTTAAATTTCCCTCTTCCCCCTGTCCTCAGGGTATTTGTCGTCTTTTGTTTTGTCCAAACAGCATTTTCAAAAGAAAAAAACTATGAAATGAAAAGTGCTAACTTCAGGGAAGCTTTTCCCCCCCACACTTTTTTCCAAATATCCAAATGCAAATATGAGCTGAACCTGAATTTCAAAATTTTAGAAGTTTTACTGTCAATAATCATAAAGCTCAGTGAGCGTATGTGCATGCAAACTCACCAAGCTGCACAACTGACAGATCTTTCATGATGGGAGTGGAGAAACCTGGTGGTTGCAAAATAAAGAAACTAACAAAGTTAGTTTTAAAACTCCATCCTTGGAAAGCAATATGACAGTAACAGAGATTACACTCCAGTCCAGAGGTCCTGCAGAGAGGGAAACAGATTAGATTTCATTTCATCACCTGTAGGCTTTTCTTTAAGCCTTTTTTCTAAACTTCCAACCAAACATCATCCCTCGTTTCCCCTGACAGCTTCTGTTGTTTTTCATTATTATTTCATTCTATATTTTATCATGTGGTTTCAAAAAAAAGTTCAGAGCCTTTTTTGTTTTCACAATTTGTCATGTCCTGGTACAGTGAGTAAAAACCTGAGCTGCCCTGACTCCTGCCATACATTGGAGCTGTGGCTGGTAACTGTCCCAGTACTCACAGCTGAAGCATCATTCTTGGCTTTACCCAAAACCACTGCCTAATACAGCTCCAGGGCCAGATGCAGCCCCAGCACAACGAGGGCACAACCTTGGCCATCTTCTTCATGCACAGCAATTACATGATAGAGCTGCATGTTCTTTAACTGCTGTGTTGCACTACAGTTTGCTTCCCTCCACCGCCTCACATCTGCACATGGGAACCAGAAGAAAGAACTGGCAGCAATGCCAAACTAAGAGCACCAAAAAAGACCCTTCCTGGAAATCTGTCCCTGGATGTGACCTGGCCTACTTCTGTTTGGTTCATTGTGATTGCAAGACATTGCTTGCATCAAAGCCCTTCGCTTCCACCATGAATATGAACACGTTGACATGGTATTGCTAGCTATTAATGAGATAATACCTTTTGTCTGCATTAGGTAGTTCTACTGGAATAAAATGAGAGAAAAAAATTAAAATCTGCTCAAATACCAACAGTTTAGTTGCAGTTAGCTTCTGTG
This sequence comes from Aptenodytes forsteri, assembly GCF_000699145.1. Classification (NCBI taxonomy): domain Eukaryota; kingdom Metazoa; phylum Chordata; class Aves; order Sphenisciformes; family Spheniscidae; genus Aptenodytes; species Aptenodytes forsteri. Next base: position 490,905 of record NW_008794083.1, read on the forward strand.
GGAAGAACCGGCTTTGACTAACCCAGCAAAAGAGCTCTGCATTTCTGTCAAACAAATGTCTGTTATGACTGCATATGTGGGCATAGCAAAATCATGATGACTACTTTTTTTACAACGATAAAGTAAGTAGATAAAAATATAGCTAAGTGATAATTTTTCCTCATGTTGACCATGCAGGAGAAACAGTCTGCCAATGTGTTTGACAAAGACAATCTACCCATAACCCATTTAATTATGCATAAAGCATGCTAAAAGAGACTGAATCCAAGTACTCTGTTATGTATGCCCTGGATGCCAGACATGCTCTGACATCAGAAATGAAGAACCTTAGAAATGGCCTAGACGTGGCCAAGAACTCACATCAGATGTAAGCCCATAGCCTGAGTGACTGTATCCTACCTCCTTTCCACCCCTGATTTCTGCAGCCATTCAGCAAAGCAGTTTACTCAAATATAATACTCGAAAAACAAAACCAAACTTATTATGGAAATAATTGCAGTCAGTGCAGTGCCCTTTGCTGGCTTTTTTTCCTACATTCTGATTCCAAAATGGGCATAGATCTTATTTTTGGCTTTATGGTGTCCCCAGTTCTCACTTTTTAGGCCACAACAGTTTTTTACCCACCCAGCGTGAATGTGAGAGCAGAGAGTTAGAAAATGCCTGCAACCAAATGAAAGGCAAAGGTTGCATTGGGGACTGTGAAAAGAATGGGAGAGGTTTGGATTTTTGCTGCAGAAACATTGAGAACCTTCTTTCCTTCTCTGTTTGGAAAAGAAGAAAATTAATTGATGCCAGTTGATAACTGTTATTTTCTACCAGTTTCTTTTCCAGCGTTTACACAATAACAAGCAGACATGGGTCAATAAAAGGATCAATAATGAGAATTAAACTAAGGATATTAAAATTGCCATACTTACATTTCAGACAGAGCTGGGCAGAAAATTCTTTCCCTGTCCTGCAAATGTTGAGATGTAAGACATATTCCTGCTTTGCATCAGGACAAACCCAAGGCTTTTCTTTCTTTTTTTCTTTAAAAAAAAAAAAACAGAAGGAAAATCGGCAAGACACAAAAGACAGAGGAAGGCAGAAACAGATGAACAGAGATGGGCTTTGAAATAGCTAATAGACTTTTGGCTAGGACACTAAAATTAGATTTTTGTGAAAACCCAAGTCCATTCCTTAGGCTAAATAAAAAAAAGTAGGAATTCAAACCTAGGTCTCACAAATCCCATCTGAGAGCTACAACTGTCAAGTTATTTCGCTTTTTTGAAGGTGAGTCCCTGTTTCCAAGCAATGCTCTGTCGAAATGGTACATTTCCACAGCATCTCATTTGGACATCAGGCCTTTTCCAATTTGTCAACATTTCCAACCAGCCATAGTTACAGGACTGCATCCTCATTGTCAGACTCGCAGAATGGTTGCCTGAGGCTACCTCTATGCAAGCCCAGAAATTCAACCTGGCATAAAGACAGAGCATTTTAATTTTTTTTTTCTTTGCATCCAAAGATGAGTCTTCTTTTTGCTAAATGAACACTTGGGAATGGACATAGTTTCTGACAGAGAAAAACCTTAACACAGAATAAGCTATACTGACAGTAGGACTCTGCTTTTAAAACAATAAAACCAACCTTTTATCTGAATTTTTGACAACAGACCATTTTTCAATGTGGTTGTGATTTTTCTCTCCTTTACTCCCTACTAGAGGTTCAATTCCCCTTTCAGGAGCAATAGCAACTTAGAATATTCCCATTTCCTCTTCTCCTTCCTCCAGTCTCCATAGCAGGGTACAGCTTCCTCTCAGACGCGTTACTCAAGTGTTTGGGAGGCTGTGCTGTAAACTAGATGGGAGACTGTGATCAGACTGAAAAATAAGCTCTGCTGCAAAATCTTTTATGCATCTACCTCCCTTTTTTTGGTACAAATTCACAGGCAGGTCTCTACAAGACAGAAAGTTCAGCTGGAGTAGAAGACAGGAAGTTGTAGCTCACAGTTTCACTGATCTCTAGGATGGAGTTGTTTCATGCTCAGGCTGACCACTCCTTTCCAGGCAATGTAAAGCTCACATTCAATCCCCATTGTCTCACAATAGCATCACACCAGCAAATCTAGCTTCTCAGAACTGCATTGAAGTGTGGTGGAATCCTGTGGTAAAAATAAGCCTGCAGCATTAATGCCACCTATGCTAGCATTGCCCTACGTGGTCTGAGCACCACTCACTTAAAACAGACAAATGAACTATATCTAGTGTATGTAACAGTATTGCATACAGCCTACATGTTTTGTCACCTTGGTTTCTCAAACGTCCCCTTTGTGGGGTATACATTATTTTCCATTTTCTTTCTATGCACCACTAAAGTTGTCCCTGTGAGTTGTTTTTACTTTTTTAAGTGTAATTTCTTTATCAGACAACTCTTATTGTCTAATATTGCAAGCCAGTGCTATAAGTTTCTAGACAGAGTCTTTCTGAGATGGCAACCTATGCACAAGGAGTCTTTTCACAGCTGGAGGAGAAGGGAGGTATGCAAAGTCTGTAGAGAAGCAGAAAAACCCTTCAGGAGAACCCTCTAATACCAAATCCCAAAAAATATTTTTTGACTGTGCTTCGTATTCTGTCTCGTTAATGTAAATACATATAAAAGTCTCCTGTTAGCAGGAAAGTGACAGTGGATGTAAGGGACCAGATGTGGCATAGCTCACTGAAAGGGCTGTTTCATATAAAAAGAGATATTGTTCTGGCCCTTGGATCTGCAGAGGGTTATAGATGCTTCCCCGAAGCTCCTAATGCTGCAAAACTGTCAGTTACTAAAGAAGAGTTAGGCTGACATATCACAGAGTGACTCTGTACACTGAGAACTGCCGCTTGTCCCTACTCGGCCAACAGATGTGGCATAGCTCACTGAAAGGGCTGTTTCATATAAAAAGAGATATTGTTCTGGCCCTTGGATCTGCAGAGGGTTATAGATGCTTCCCCGAAGCTCCTAATGCTGCAAAACTGTCAGTTACTAAAGAAGAGTTAGGCTGACATATCACAGAGTGACTCTGTACACTGAGAACTGCCGCTTGTCCCTACTCGGCCAGGCTCCTCCTGCACAGCCTACAGGACAGCAAGCACAGGCATGCACCAACATCTACCTTCCCATGCACAAGCCTAGGAAAAGCAGAAACAGGGAACATCCAGGAGAGGTTAACCAGGCTGAGGGGTACACACCGCTACATTAAAGTGTTAGAACTGGGGCAAGTTTGAGAGAGAATAGAGAGATTCAGTGCCAGAGAAAGAAAAACCACCAGACTAAAGATCAGGCCTATCATGTAGTACTAGTAGTTTGTAGATCAGTGCTTTGAAAAGTAGCTATTCATTTCCCCTTTTTCCCTTTGTTAACTTAAAACCGTGAAGCTAGGAGTTATTCTAAGTACCTCGTGATCTATAAGCTTTATGGAGCAGAGACTTTCTTACTTGTCAATATTTGGTTGCACCTATACCAACAGAGTCCTAGATAATGACGAGGCCCTGGCTGACGGCCGCCAAATTGAGCAGTGGTAATGCCCAGCAGAAACATAAAATGTAAACTGTATCAACTGGTGAGAAGTTAGCCTCAGGACATCCTGATGAACCTTCAGCCACTGTGATAAATTCCTGCCAGTCTGCCAGCTCACTCTGTGCAGGAAGAGGTAAAAAAGCAAAATGATCCCCAACATAGTTCTTATCCTCCTTTGCACAAGTGGAGGAAAGCAAACTCACTTTGATACTTAGTGTGTGCAGGAAGACAAAGACTAGCCTCCCATCCCTGCACAGGGCTAAAGAAGGGGTACGGCCCATCCTCGTGGGGCGAATGCAGCTCTTCAGAACTCCAGCGAGTGCCTACAGAGATAACATAATGGTGTGGCTTCACCTCAACAGATACGTATGTACTTACTTGTGGTATTTTTAGGGAAAACACAAGCTAACTGGAGACAGTTCTCTCAGAGAAAAACCACAGAGAAGACGACACAAAAATTACCACGATGTAGTCACTCAAGGTCAGGCACGCACAGATGGGCATTGGATCAGATCACTATCTGGGACTATCTGGGTGTTAAAATATGTCCCAGAAAGCAGTGCTAGACTAAATATTCATTAATGTAGCGCTGCATCTAATTTGTAAATTAACTTGCCAGATGTTTTGCAGTAGTTTATAGACGGCAGCCATAATTTCGATAAGAACATTTAAGACGTGTGCATGCAAGTACAGATTTATCACTGTGAGATCAGTGGGCACAGGTGCTTCAGTGACATTAGCCCCAGCTGCACAAGCACTATCCACAGCTAATACAACACTTCCGTTCATCAGAGGGTGTATCATGATGACATGGTTCCTTCACCTAGATCAGGGATTGTGTTCCTCTACCATAAATGTTTCTGGTTTTATTCTTGTGAACAGAATCTGTTCTGTTGAATAGATTTAACCTATTACAAATACACACGTAGACCGGGAAAGGACCGTGGAAGAAATTTTATACCACTAGAGAAGCATCAACACAATTTACTAAAGGAAGAAAGCATTTTTTCTTGCCAATTTTTATGTGTGGAAATGAAGGGCAGTTTTCCAGGTCCCTGGAAATCTGTGCCCCTGTAAAAACAGGAAGATTTAGCAGAGAAAATGGTAGATTTTCACTTAAAGAGGAAGTTTATGTGTTCCCAGAGCATCCATTAAGCACCAGTTGAAATGAATTAAGCTAGGCCAAGTTTCACCATAAATGTTAAACACATACTCATCTCAAGCTGTAAAGTTATCCTAAATTCACAGATATTTTCTCTGCTGTCATTGCCTGGGATGAAGTTTACCGCTCGCTAGAATTCCCCAACTATTCCATCTTTAGTCAAACAAAACTGTGTTAACAAAATGCACACACGCCATGTTCTCATTTCAGGCCTCTATATCCCTTGGAGACTCAGGATGTAGTGGTAATCTATTAAACTGGTTCAATCTTTTTTTATCCCTAAAGGTGGCTACAAGCACACACTGCTGAAAAATCACTGTATTTACAGAAGTTTAGTTTTCTTCTTCAGTCATTCAGGTGTGCCATATTAAGAGGAGCTGAGCACACAGGCAAAGGTTTCATTTAAATACAGTTATATCAGTTCAACTTTTTTGTGAGGCTTACCTCTGTGTTTGATGTTTAAAAGACCAAATTTAAATTAAATAATTGGAAACTTGAATCTTTTCTCTGCTGTGAATGATGACCTGAATGATTTGGGCAGCACAACTGAAAAGACTGAAGTCTGTGGAGGATAAGCAAGGCATGAAGCTCATAAAAATCAGCTTTTCTGCAAAAAAAAAAAAAAAAAGTTACATTTGCACAAATATACTTATGTATATCGCAGTGTGAAACTGCACCTGGCATCCTGTCTGGTGCCCTTCATAGTCCTTATTATCAAGTAAAACTTTGTGTTCCAGAAAAATCTTCTATCAATTTACTGTTCCTGGCTTCCAGAAATTCTTCCTCAGAACATTTGAAGTTAGAGCAGTCACACCACTAATATAATTGCTCACAGTATGCTCATGTTAGGTGACTCAGACTATTTATACCCTCTTGTCTTCACAGAATTATACTAACAACATTCATGCCATAACCACTGGTTTCTGTGGCAGAAAGACTGTCCTACCATGCCAGTGTTACATTGTTCTTAACCTGCAGAGTAACAAGAAAATTGGGTTTTCACAATGCGTCTCTCCAGTCTCAACAAATAAATACCATCAAGCAGAGTTTGTCATAATTAGTTATGTCACTCATAACCGTTTCTTCTCCTCACTGTATAGCCATGCTTAAAAAAAAAGTAAGTTATATTATTTGCAGACACTTAGTAACAGACTATGGAACTACACCAGTCACTTGTCCTTAAATCTGTAATCACTCTTCCCAAACCAAAAGGGAAAAGTGATGACAGAAGGCTAATCCCCAAGTCAAGCATATGTTGAGACATGCTCTCTCCCTAAGAGTATGACTCTATCTGTACAGATCCCACTGTTGCTTTTGCTTTTCCCCACGTGAATCCCACCGTCAGCACAGAGCCCTCCAGCACAGTGGAGTCAACCATTGCTGAAAGAGAGATGGCTCCTTTCCTTCTGTAGCCCCATGTGTGATCTAACTACTTAAAATAACCCTTATATTCCAGACTTCACTCATGGGGTTTCTAGTTTGTTCTTTATCATGGGATTTTTGTATTCTCAGAAGCGGTTCACAGAATGTCCCTAACACCCACAGGCCAGAAACTTTCAAAACTGCCTTTTGATATGGCAATCCGTTCTGAGCGCCTGGAAGAAGATATTAAGATTTGGCCTCCGTTGACAAATGCAGCTTTCCGCTAAGCATCATTACGTATGTGCTGGCTCTGGTATACAGTTGTGTTTTAGAGATGCTGACCTATGCAGCTCCAGTTCAATTCACACAGTTCCCCACTTAGTATGGAGCAGAAATGAAGCCATTGTAATGGCAGAAGTTCAACTTCAACACACTCCTCGCAGAAAAGCAACGTTGATCACAAGCCATCTGCAAACAATGGCACATGCAGCACATTTTGAATTTTTGGGCCAGGGCCGAACTGCCAGCCCTGGCTGGCACAGGGGACAGGAGCCCTCAAGTGGAGCAATAGGCTGGAGACAAAAGGAAGGCCTGGACTGCTGACAGCAGTATAAATTATGATATAGTGTTTTGTTTCTATTTTAATTGATACTAATTTAACTGCTATTATCATAGATTAAAATAACCACTGGATGTCTCATTTTTGCCTACCATTCCTGGTGCCTACAAGGATAACTCTCCAAGAAGTGTCAGACCTGTTCCTTACACAGACCTTATCACCAATACCAAGTTTTGCAAAGTGACTTTTATATATATATATATATACACACAAGCTGCTTTCTAGTTTGTATTTGAAACAGTGAATTCAAGGAGAGGAGAAAAAAGAAGGATGAAGCAAGACACTATGGTTTGGGATGATCTAATAGCTCATAACACCTGAAAAGATGTCCTGCCCACCTCCTTCCTTCAAAGCCTGGCTCCCAGCCACACATTTGCTCACCCACACACACGTCAGCTCCAGTGCTCACTGGACCTCTTGCTGAGATGCTTCAATTCATAAGCCAGAAAACTAGCCCAGAAAAAAGGGTAGATAGGTTTATTCCAGGTTAACAAATGGATTCAGCTCCATAAGAGGTCTAATGCCACTAGAGCCAGTGCAAATCTCAGCATATGCTTGACTTGGGAATTAGCCTTCTAACACTGGCTCAGCTTTAACACATAGCTTCATCCTAAAGAAATGCCAGCATCCTTGGCTAGCTTGAAGGTCAAAGACAAGATCTGTGCAGGAGTTTCCATTCCTGGCCTCCTGGGATATGCATCCCGGTCCCTGAATTAGGCCATGGGATCACCACTTCATCTGGGACTCCTTCAAGGCTGCTATGAAATTCCTAGTTTGTATCATAGAATCATTGAGTTTGGAAAAGACCTCTAAGATCATCGAGTCCAACCGTTGACCCAACACCACCATGTCCACTAAACCATGTCCCTAAGTGCCTCATCTACTCATCTTTTAAATACCTCCAGGGATGGGGACTCAACCACTTCCCTGGGCAGCCTGTTCCAAT
>NW_008794083.1:498883-521117 GCF_000699145.1 Aptenodytes forsteri
CAACTTGAGGCCATTTCCTCTTGTCCTATTGCTTGTTACTTGGGAGAAGAGACCGACATCCATCTCGCTACAACCTCCTTTCAGGTAGTTGTAGAGAGCGATGAGGTCTCCCCTGAGCCTCCTTTTCTGCAGGCTAAACAACCCCAGTTCCCTCAGCCGCTCCTCATAAGACTTGTTCTCCAGACCCCTCACCAGCCTCATTGCCCTTCTCTGGACACGCTCCAGCACCTCGATATCCTTCTTGTAGTGAGGGGGATATATCATGTGGCATGATATCATATATCATGCCACATAAACCCAGAAGGCTTTCTGGGGTCATATCCTACTGCAGCACTGTTAACAACAGGCTAAGCCACACTGCAATACTTCCAAATAAAAGCAGCACGAGAAACACCTGACAGCTATTCAACCTTTCAATTGCTTCTGTCTTTACTGCTAGGGTGAATCACCTGACTGAGTGAAAATTTCACTCTGGTTTCAGCTGACAGCACCAAACAAGACTGCTGAGCCAGGTCAAAATATGCCATTAAACTCAAGCATTTGCATTTTGTATATGGAAATGATAGATTTTCAGATAGATGCCTAAGGTAATTTTGCAAGAGAGATATAGCTTGAGTGCATGACTGCACTAATACAGTGTCCCCAAATGACCCCTTAGTAAGACAGGACAAGACTTGGTAAGCTTTATGTAGCCAAAAAGAGACCATTCTTAAACCTGCAGTGTTGACACAGCTTTCTGAATGGTGGACAAGACAGGGACACACACCTGATAGTATGCAGAGGAGAAGCGCGTTCAGCCAAAAATGCGGTAGAGCTCAGCACTACTAATTCTACAAAAATACTTTCTGGCTCTCTGCAGAGCCTGAGGTGGCTAAAAGCATCATCTTTTCAAACTTCAAAATAAATAATTGTGCAAAACTTCCTTTTCCTCAGTACTTCCTTTTTCGTCAATAAAATACTGAAACTTCTTTTATTTGAAGAAGAAGTCTCAGTCTTGCAGTCTCTTGTTGTTCATGTTGATTCGTTTGCCAAAGAACCTTTCCCTTAGAGAAAGATAACTGGGATCTTCTTATCACTTCCCCTGTGTACTAGCAGAATTTTTTTTTTTTCCTGTACACAAAAGACATAAACTACATTCATTTTCATTAGAAAAGCCTTTCATTATCATAGTGATTTTTTTCATCATGTTTAATGACTAACGGTTAGACTCAGTACAAGGAAAACCTACAGGATGCTCTGTTATAAGGTTGTTTTTACTCCATAATTTTATGTCAGTCTGTGACAGAGCATTACATCTTTGTACGACATCTGCATAAGGTTCCCTCTCCAAGGGACTGTTGTAGCTGTTTCCTTTCATTTGGTGATATCACTCCCATCTTGTTTGTACTAACCTTCATCCATATGTTGTCAGAGAGATGCGGGATGACTGCTTTACTCCTCTGTATAAGTCAGAGCTAATAGGATGAGAGCATAGAAGATGGTATCTTTATCATGTAGATATATTGGCTGTGGTTTATTTCCTAGGGAGGGGAAAACCAGTTTAAATTTATGAACTGAAATCTATTTACAAATTCCACAGTCAATTTAATCTGGTATAAATCAGCTCTGCTACAAAAAGGGGCTGACTGTCACACGGCCATGGCTGCTTATCCCTGCCTCCTGCTTCTGCCAGCACTAGTGCTCTTGTAGCAAACCACATCAGGGAACTGATCCAGCTGAAAACTAATCCTTTTTTTTTTTTTTGCCAGCTGAGTTTTCGTTCGGATAAAGTCCCTGCTCCAGCTCACTCACGGCTGCACAAACAGTAATGGCAGTGTGAGGGAGGCAGTACGAACAAATAGCCCATGGTGTAAGACAGAGGGGGACTCATCCTTTTAGCAGCAGCAGCCGTTTATCTTGCTTAAGTTGATCATGGACCTGTGGCATTCATTAAACTGGTGCCAGTTACTATATGGATTATCTTATTTTCCTGCTTCTTCCTCAAGTCAGTTAGTGGTAGATTCCAATGTAAGCCATCCTTAACCTGGAGTGAAAAAAGCTGCTCAGGGCATTTATACTGCTCATTGGAACCAGTGCAAGCTTTTGTGCCGTGTACGATCTTTGCTTCATACATACATAGAGATGAAGAGGCAACAACAGCAACCCCTACATGATCCTACAGGAAATTCCTGACAGTAATAAGAGCTGGTCTGACCAGCCCCTGTCGAGAAAGTTCTGTGACACCATAAAAATCATTCAGTCTGACTGTGTTTAAGTTTTACATAGCTTTTAGAAAGCAAGAACGCCTGGGTAGCTGTCAGAAATCCCAGTAGCAGCTGTAGCCAACAAAAAATAAACAAATAAAAATACAAATCTCAGGCTGGCTAGTATTAGGTCTTTCCATCCAGGACCCTTACCATTTAATGAGTTAAGCACACTCTGAGAGCTCCCAGCCTACACTGCCTGGCGTCTGCCCTTTCCTCAGAGAACTGTAAGTCACTCAGGCTGACAGCTTTGCTTCATGGAAGTCGCTATTCCCAAGATTTCAATAAATGTCCAGGGGGGTAATTGCTTTCCATTGTTTTCCATGATATTCTGCATAACTGATTTAACATTGCCCAATCTGGTTAGAGATCTGGCCCAAGTCCTAAGCTGGAATTTGGGAACCTAAAGCTTTCTAGTAAGCACTTTGGCTGCACTGGCCATCATTGAACTTTGCATACCCCTGAGCAGGCTTTTCAGCACAGGTCCCAGGAAGCCAGGAACACCCACATTTTCCTCATCCTTGTTTCTTTTTTTTTCCATTGCTACCTCCAATCCTTAGGCATCTATTGATCCTGAAGCTCTCAGAAATTCTGAGTACCTACACAGGAATACAGCTTGTATGAAACACTAATATTCAAAAAATAGCATGTATTATCCATACTTCATCTTTCAGTGTAGTGGTCCACTTGCATGTTAGGAAACAGTGCCGGAAGAAACAGTGCAAATAGTTCCCTGGATGAGCACAAGAGGGGTTATGTGGACTCATAAAGCAACACGATGTTTTCCTACCACCCTTATCCATATAGGCTACTTGACCTGCTGTTGGAACTAACAGCACTGAAAGCCCCTAGCCACAGTTAACCATCTCCTGTGTACACAGGGTTTAACTGAAATGCTCAGGACCAGCTCTTTGGTTGGCTCCACTCTTATCTTACTTGAAGCTGATAAAAGGGGTGCATCTACCCTTACTGCAGCTCCTCACAAATCCCTGGGCAGAAGCAATCACTTTGTGGCAGATTCTGTCAACAGCAAACAGCAGTGCTTTTCCGCAGCATCACACCAATCTCACCTCTATAGGGCAGGCAGGCAACAGCAGCACTTGAGCAATTTACATTGTCCCCATTCCTGTGTGTGCCTTGCTGGTGAGGCTATAGGGAGAAAGATGGAAGAAACAAGGTATCACAGTGAGAAATGTTTACCAACTGTTTTACAGTTCCCCAGGTTGTTAGCTCTTGCAGTTACAGGGATGAATTCTGATTTAAGCAAATGGCACAGGTGTGAAAATTGATCAATATTTCTTTACCAGCATCCCCATTTTGAAAGTTACCTCCAGTATAGGGCTGGGAATCTGATACCCAGAAAAGCTCTCCAGGAGAACTATATTGACACTGCATTTAGTAAAAAAAACAGTGTGTGATGTTCCTGTGTTTACTTATCTCTGTTTATTTTTTCTGCCTTCGATCTATGGGAAGGGGAAAACCAACAAACTAGATGCTAAATGATGGCATTTCAGCATCTGAATACTGTAACTTAAAGTGATACTACCAGTTAGACCAAATTGAAAATGAATATTTTGTTCCTAATATAGTAACAAAAAACAGCGAACAAATGTAACTACAGCTGTTCTTTTTAAACTCAAATTACTAACCCCGTTATACAGCTAGAGAACTCAAATGAAAGCAAGAGTTGTTTGGATTGTAAGTATTTTCCACAAGTAAACATTTTCATATGTTGATAAAACAAACATACATGTTTTGTGAATACATGCAAAAATGGCATCCCTTTCATTTTGTGTGAAACATCTTACAGTCCTAATTCAGAACAGCAGCTGTTGTCACACCACTACTTGAACACATGTGACAGGTTTTAAGCAAGTACCTAAACCTTAACACGTGTTTAGTTTAGAAGTTCTTGTGAATCGCAGCAGGTAGAGGCAAACAGCATAGTGGTGAGAGTAATCTGTCTCTTCAAAATTGTTACTATTTAAGACAGGAAAAAAAAATCCCTTCCTGAATTAACATGTTGTTATTTTTATCATAACATTCTTTTTATTAAATATCTTACCTACAAGTGTTAGCATATAAGTTGTTCTAGTGCTGATTGAGCTGAATTACACATAAACGTACATCACAGACTCTCAATTGCAAAAGACAGGGTACCTCGCTACAAGTCTGGAACAAGAATAGCTTCATCTAAATCAGTTTAAACTAGTAACAAACATAAAACACACCATGAAACAAGTCACCATGAAGCTAAAGAAGTTAGCCTACAAGAAAACAATTGAGTTTAGATCAATTGGAGTCAACAGTTGTACCAGCACTGGAAATGCCTTATCCACTAAGATTGATGTAGCCCAGCAGAGCACACCATGCAAGCATTCCCTGCAGAAACAGCCATTTCATATCTCCAGCCATGCAATTCTATCGTCCTGTTGGAGATCAGTGTCCCGGAGATCAGCATCCCCACAGGAGACATGAAAGGACATGTCCTCAGAACACTCTCCATCTGCTTCAGTGCCAAGCGGGTTGACTTAATTCGGACAGCTCTCTTTGTAAATTAAGCCAGCCTTTGTACCAAATTGGATGAGGGGTGTTCACAGCTTCCAAACCATTAGCTTTTTTGATGGGGCAAAGCTGACAAGTGTCAGCCACAGGGAGTTACAAACAACAAGAGATGACAATGTCTTTAGCCAGTACAGCTATTTCTTCAGTGAAGGTCTAACCCATATGTCTGATGTGATCATATATCTAGCCAAGGTGCAATTTGTACTAGCTTGATTTGCACTGGCATAGTGAAAGCTTCCCTCTTCCACATGCCCCCCCAAAACAGAACAAAGCTGTACTGCTGCAGTTTCCTGTTACAACTTAGGTAAAGGCCATGTGCACTCTGGGTACAGGTAGTGCCATTTGAGAAAAGACTGCCCAGAGCTGCTTTTTTACCACTGTCCAGCTGCAGGTCTTTTTGCTGATGCTGCTAAGCCATAGTAAAGTTGTGTGAGTGGTCCTAGCCCATTAACACGTGGTGAGTTAAATCTAGGTATCTGCTGATATCAGCACACATGGTGAGTTAAATCTAGGTATCTGCTGATATTGCATGGACTCAGACTAGGAATACTCACTAATGGGTCTAATTTTACTAATAGTAAAAAAGTTTCAAAAGGTATTTCAAGAGTTTATTAACAGCTCTTGTGAGACAACAAACTACTGTCAAGAACCTTATGCTGCTTTCTGTAGTACTTTTGGTAGAAATCTCCAATGCAGGCTCTAAGGATTATCTGTGCTGCAAAGTGGTACAATTTCATAAAGTAGAGCCCCCTGTGGAAAATCCTGGTAGAGACAAGGCATGTAGGTAGAGGCTTTTTAACCTTCATTATATACCTGCTGCTGTTTGTTATATACCTATTGCAGTTCTGCAGAACAGTTTTTTCTTCCCCATGCAGTATGTGGTGGTACAAGGTTTTTTATGTTAAGAAGCAAACTGGAGCTGAGCTCTTCCTGGCTTGGGCTTTTTTGTGGTCATGGGCCCTTAAGTCTCCCCCCAGCACTAGGTGCCCCCACTTTGCTCCACCCTTCAGCAGCGCATGTAAATCGGGAGCAGTCCAGGGAGTCCCAGCTCGGAGAGATGGTCCCTGCCTGCCAGGACCTCAGTGAGGGCTCAGCCAGCGGTACAACTGGGAACTATGTCTTTTCGACGTTTTTATAAGCTGGACAGAAAGAGAAAAATTTCATCCATCCTCCTTTCTCCTTCTCTTGTTGCCGTGTATGGTGTGAGGACTGCTGCATGCAACAGCCTTCAGTGAGGGGCTTTGGATCTCTTCCTTCTGCTCAAGCTTTCCTGGAGGATCTCACGGGTATTTCAGGCTGCAGGAAAATGTACTGGGGAAATCATGTTAGGTAAGGCTGCCTGAGCTGCCAGGGACCTTCTCTATCAAGGATGCTTTTCCTTTTGGCAGTGCTTTTTTTGGTTGATAATCAGGCCAGGAAGCTGAAAGGAACAAATGTACCTGGAGCTGCGGGTGAAGTGAAGGCTAGTGTTTTCCTCTTGCCTTTGCTGCTTTTGTAACTACTGGCAACAATCTAGTTGTGGTAAAGAAATGTACAGAAAGAGATATTTTTGACTGGTTGTCAACCAGCAAATGTATGGAATCCATAGCTTTCTGGAAGCAAGGCTAATCTGTATGGCCCTGTTCTCTGCTCGCCTCACCCCACCACCAATTTTCAAGCTTAATTTGAGATTTTTAATGTTTTAATTCGAATTACTGCTGGCATGAAACAGTTTATATTACCAATGGTTGATAAAGCTTTGAAAAAGCTCCTCCCCCACCCCCATCCTCGTTTTGGTGTTTGTGTCTTATTAGCACAAATTTATTTCAGCTCTTTGTTTTTTGTAGAATTCTTTTCACTGTGACTTTGGTCTGGCAGGCTGTTCATTTAGGAAAAGGTAAGGAAAATTTCGTGTTTCCCACCGCCCCCCCCCCCCGCCTGCTACATTTACAGTATGCATTACTTCATTACAAGCCACCCTTCTCTTCTATATTTGCACTTCTTGTTAAGGCCGTGAAAAAGAAGAACAAGAAGATGTGAAAAGTCTCAATGCCACAGCACAAAAGCAACAGCCCAAGAACGAAGGGACTATTATAAATGCCCTCAGTGACATGAATCAGAGTTACGAAAGCAGAAAGCAACAAAATTCCAGGGCATTGGTACCTTTCACTGGGATTACAGAGAGTAGGTAACGTTATTTATTTAAACAATGCCATAAAATTGTTTTTTAAAATATTATATCACAGTAATGCTTTGACTGTTGTCCTGTAAGATTCCAGTTGGTTGGTTTTCTGTGGCAGTTCATTTAAATTATACCCATGGCCACTTAAGAAATGGTGATAAAAATTTAAGGTAGAACCAGCGATCTCTTATCTGCAAAAGGTGGTAATGGAAATCAGGGAAGGATACTAGAAATTAAGAAGGGATTTGTCCCTTGGTTTTGCAAAAGTGTTTGTAAAATTTTGTAAAATTCTGTTCATTTTTTAAACTTAACCATATTTCATGACCAAAAATTATTTAATAAAAAAAAAAATCGAGCTCTTTGAAAGCAACAGTACTAACAGAAAAAAACAAGGGCAGACTTACGTTTCCTTGTACATGTATAAAATCTTAGATTGGTACTCAATCCCAGGACTCTGAGAAAGACTTTGAAGGGAGTGTTCCCCTCCCCTCTCAAAACTGAGCAACTCTTCCCAGTAGCAAAGCCTTCTTTCCTCAAAAATAAGCACCATTTCCCGGTAACAATGCCTCATTTCTTAGCGTGACTGAAACCTGCCTCCGTCGAAGTGAAATATTTCACTTGAATATATGCTGCTGCTGCTGCTACGGCACTTGCCAGGCGTTGCTTCTGGACCGTCCTGTAATCCCTAGTAGGTTGCTTCTAAGCCTTAACTAAACAAACCGGGCTTAACTGAACAAACACTCCTAACAGGCAGATAATTTTATTGTCTCTAAAGACAATAAAACTAGATATCCTTAAGATCCTTTGGCAACTGGAGAGACATGAGAGAACAAGTGAGGAAAAGGGGAGGTTCGGAGCCCCCAGGTCGCTTGGTAACCTCTGTAATATTGTCTTGCAGGTAAAAAACTGAACAGACACTGCTGCCAAAACGGAGGGACCTGTATCCTAGGGGCTTTCTGTGCCTGCCTAAAGCATTTCACTGGCAGATACTGTGAACACGATGAGCGGCAAAGGTAAAAACCAGACCAAAACCAGAAAGAGTAAGTAAGCAAGCTGCTCTGGATGGCTATTTTCTGTGGTGGGATCAGGGACATACCAAATGTCTCCCTTATCCTTGACAGCAACTGCGGCAGCATTGCCCATGGCGCCTGGGTGCTGAAGGGCTGTTGGCTGTGTCGGTGCGGCTATGGTACTCTGAACTGTCTCTCAGAAATAATGCACGATAACTGTGGTAAGGAATGGCATTAAATCAACCATTTTTATCTTGTGGGTAACAGAATTACCTTCTGCAAAGGTGGGGTACTCAGAGGGTGCTGTATAAGCTCTATTTAGACTTCTGCAGTGGCCTGCTTTGCTTCAGAGAATGCACTAGTGAGACAGTAAATAATACTGCTGTTGCCTGTATAGTACATCACATAAAATACTTTGAGATCTTTATAATCCTGTGCAGTAGGAAACTTTCCCCCATTTTAATTGAAAACTACAGGGATTAAATATTTCTCTGTTCTGCAAAACCTGCACATGTCTATGACTTCCCACTTAGACAATTTGTACAACTAAACTACATGCAAGCATACAAAAACGTTTCTTAGATGAGGAAAGAGAAAAACTAGTAGCATAAGCTGTTGTGGTAGAAGTAGAAACCAGTTTTACACTAGAGAAACAAGTGCTGAAAACTTGCATGTTCTTGCATAAACTACTTAACACACAAATGGCAGAAAACTGGTCTGAACCTTATTTTAAGACCTGTATCTTAATCTTCAAAATATTCTTGTTAGTCTTGTTACTCTTACTACAGAGTTCTAAGGCTGAGCACACTCCACAAAAAATGGGTAGCCATAGTGCTGATCAGTGTAAAGTAGTAGCATCCAGTCTCCTCAAAAGCACTATATTACTTTAAGTCAAGTCTTTATACATCAGCCTGTGAAAATCCCTGTATAAAGGTTTGAGTATTTTTGAAAACAGTGTATCGGCTAGCATAAAAACTTTAAGGATTGCTTTACAGGTACTTATTTTTCATGGAGAACTGGCTACTGATATCCAGACTACTTTCTCTGAGATGACTAATAAGAGTTTAATATTATTTTATGTCCAGTGGCAAAGTTAGTGCAAAATATTCTTGCCCTTCTCCATCCATGATGTCTCAATCCCACCCTGTGCTGTAATATACTTTCCTTCAGTTGTGCCAACATCACTAGTTAGCAGGGTAAGAAAACAACAGACCTAAATAGCTTCAAGATTCATTTGCACCCCAAGGAACTACCAGCCTCTTCTCTCCTGACCAGATTTCTATCTGAGTAGCAGTGCACTGAAGCTGTGACTCCTGAGTTATACCACCAACTTAGAAGTAAATACAAATTCCAAAACTTGAGCCTCTTAGGACCCCAGGATATGCCCTACTGTGTGGTAAGCCCACAAGTCCAAAAGTCCAAAGAAGTGAAATACAAAAGAAAGGTGACATTCCTATCTTTGTAAGCACAGACAAAAAGAAACCCAAAACAAACAAACAAGAAAAAAAACCACCACAAACCGCACCAAAACCACTTTTGCCTTGAAGTCTTCTGTATTGACTAATTATGTGTGGCACCCAACTTACTTGTTAAACTCTTCAGAAGAGTTAAATGCTCAAGTTCCCTTGGGTGTTCACCTTGGAATCAGCCTTATTGTTTCCCATTACAGGAGCAAAAGACCTATCAGACCTCACTATGCTCAGTAGAAGCAGTCTACTGCTTCCTGCTCAAGCTCAGCTTAACAAACGCTATAAAGGTGCCAGTGGAGAATCATCTGAGCAGGGATTCAGTGGCTTTCACATGCATGAGGGTATGGCTTTCTGTTGTGCTAATAAATGAAGCCCCTTCTTGTTAAAGGAAGGGTTAAAAGGCTACATGCAGACTTGAGTGCATACCTCTTGTGAAGATCTTGCTCTTGCTTTTGCTTGGTATTTACTTTTGATTATTCTGAGATTAATGCCTGCAAGAGCTGATAAGTGCTATCAGTTGCTCCTCAAACGATCATTGATGGGACATCTATTCACATCTCTCCCCTGAGAATAGCCTCTTTGATTGGCTTTAACAGCTGATACCTTTAACTTAAGTACCTGTGAGATGTCGGAGGACTTTCAAAGTATGTTGAAAATCCCTATGTTTTAAAGTTTACATATTTCACTCACTAACCCTTTTATTTTCTTGATTTTTTTTTTTATTTTTTTTTTTAAGAACTGAAATCGGAAAAGGAGGAAATTACAAGACTATATTCTAATGGGCTAAGATTACAGCAAACAGTGTTTGCTCTCACTTGCCTGCTCACCATCCTCCTGGAGCTCTGCTGTTGGCAGTTGTGAAACTGGACAAAGGGAAATATCTTAGGGTTGATGTAACCTTCACCATGAGTCATATAAGTTTTTTTTCTTCTGTGAGCTACAGAAGACACTTCTACCTACATGTTGGAGGCAGGTTAAGATGTATTTGTTAATGCTGAAATGCTTGGATTATTATAAATTCAGATTATATGAATGTGAAGTATTTATTATTATTTTATTATTTTATTACTTCTATCAATGTCTGATCCCAACGATTCTTTAGTTCTAAAATACTGTTCTTCCAGTGGAAGCAAAAATACCCCAATGTTCTATGCCTTAAGTATTGTAAATTATAGTAATTTCCTTTGTACACAGTACAACTATTTTAACAAATAAAGCTGATTTCATTTCTGAAGAGCTTTTATGTTTGGCTTTATTTAAACTTGAAAATTCTTATTATCATTTGTCATTTGAAAAGATAAGGAGGGTTTTAAGTGTAAGTATATTTCAAACCCCGATATACAGAAGAACTCTGGGTCATATAGTCTTTCAGTTTTTATTATTATTTATTATAGCTAAATTGTACGTATGCATAATCTTGGGTAAGAAGCAAGTTTCTTAAGAACACATAGCTGATACTTATTTGTCTTTGGGGGATTTATTTTATTTCATATCCTAGAAATATGAGCTCCTCTTTTCTTTTTAAAAGGACAGCAAAGAGCAACCTCTTGAAGCTTTTTCTATAGGAAACCTGTCTTGATTTATATACCATTTAGACATGAGTATTTCTTGGCTGTAAAATAAAAGATGTTTGGAATGTGTAACTGCATTTGCAATGCAAGTTTATAAAACACCAGAAACATGTTTGTTTTAAAAAAGAAAAAAAAATTACAGAGAAGCCTAAACTGTACCTTCATTCTTTGAATGTAGAGCTACCACATAGAAACAATCAGATTTATAATTTTGTTGGCTTAAAAGACGAGTATTTCTAGGCTGTAAAATAAAAGATGTTTGGAATGTGTAACTGCATTTGCAATGCAAGTTTATAAAACACCAGAAACATGTTTGTTTTAAAAAAGAAAAAAAAATTACAGAGAAGCCTAAACTGTACCTTCATTCTTTGAATGTAGAGCTACCACATAGAAACAATCAGATTTATAATTTTGTTGGCTTAAAAGACATCATTGATGTGTAAAATCCTTAATGGCTTTTAAAAGTTCCATATATTTATTCTTAAAATTTCTTTATTAATTTCTTTGGTGCCACAAACCCAAAACAACAATCCAGTTACTAAGCAGAGAAGGATGCATCACCAACAAATTACATAATATTGTGGCTGCCTTTGAATCTATGACTATTCAGTAACAGACATTTATAGGGAGTCATTGTGTAAAAACATATTCATGTTAAATACTGCAAAGGATTCAGACTGCTCCTTTCCACACCCTAGACTTGAGTGGAAAGAGTAAGGTTTCTCACTCTTCACATAAGATACACTAGACCAGAAACAGCCCTTTTCTCATTATTTCTCACAAACTTGTCTGTGCCCATATGCCTGTGTTTCCACAGACTTTGAAAAGGAGGTACCAGCTTAGGACAATTAAATATCAAAGAGAACAGCTGGAGGAAAATAGTCATACCTATATTTATCAGATGTTGAAATTGCAGGAATGCCATTGTGAAAACATCTTGGCTTGCCATAAAGCATACCTGAGAAGTCTGTAGGCAATACAGCTTGTAATGTGCTTCAAATAGGCTTTACTTTTTGAAGGAAAGCAGCAAGATATGTGGAAAGTACATAGTATATTAAAAATATATCTGAAGTAATACTTATTTTTTATCCCTACAGAAAACATACAGAGCCATAAAAGATTGCAATTAACAAATTAATTAATTAATTAAAAGGAAAGAGTGGTCTAATACAGGTTTTAAAACAGAAGAGCTATTTCTGTTGCAGTAACATCCACAGCAGATTTAATCAGGAAAAGCTGATCTGGAATAACTCCTTACGTAGATGAGCCTATGTGCCTGCAAGAGTCACCCTGATGGAGCTATACATTATTGGGTTGGTATGACTTGAAGTATTAGTGCAATTGAAAAGTCTAGCAAAACAACATTTTCCTGCTGTACCAAAACATCAGTCCAAGACATCTAATTAGAAACAGCAAGGTACAGTTTCAAAGCACTGCATGGGGAGCTTAGCTTGGTAAGTGATTCTAATTAATGTCAGTGTAAATCACTACTCACTCTGCATGCTAGGATTTGAAAATTTTCTCCTATGTACCTGGAAGAAGTGACAGAAGGTTTTTGTTTCTAAGATAACAGTTCCTTTTCTCTCTCTCTCTTATACCATTGCGTTCTGTGTTACTGGAAAATCTGAAGACGATTACTTCAGGCCTGTTTTACATCTACCATACTATGCCAAAACATATCCTCAGTGACGGTTAGTTGTGGAAGATATTTGTCTGGTCTTTGTGTCAGGGCTCTGGAAGTTGCCATGAGTAGGCGGAACGGAGCACAGAGCCTGTTGTCCTTGCATACCTCTGAAGCAGAGGCAGACACAGGAGTTGAGTTTGAGGAGAAACAGGTATCTCCTTAAGTTAAAGAAAAAAAGAAGAGGGGAAAAAAGAAAAAGCATTCAGAAGCCGTCCCATGCATAGTCTCGTTCGCAAATAAAAATATAACTAAGAAGGAAGAAAACAGAAAGCACTGAGGAACAAAGGAAAGGACACAGTCACAATCTTTGCTTAGGTTAAAACTGTCTCCGCTTTTATCTGTCTCCAGCTGTTTGCAAGAACAGATAAAAGAAAGTATTATTTTCCTCCCCTGCTACCACGTAGGCCTGGCCAACCTTCTAACACTGCAATTACAGGCACTTTGGTAAGGTTTGTTTATAGCAAACAGTGATGCTTGCTCTCCAGCCTCATGCTAACTCTTTATAGGCCACCCTGTCAAACATGGCACGTCCCAGCAAAATAGACATCTGTTGCCACAAGTTCATGCATGTGCCTTCTCTATATGCAACCACGTTTGAGCAGGGGGAAGACCCTCAAAGAGAAATATTTATCAAATGCTTCACAGGCCCCAGAGCCATTAGACCTTTCGCTCCTCACAGTTGACTCCAAAACTAAAACAAATGGTGCAGCCTGCAACTGGCCTCCGCAGCTTCACCCCTGCAATCGCTCCAGCCTCCACCACTCCTCAGGACACGTCGCTGATAAGGACCCCAGACCGGGTGAGCAGCATGGCAGTGGGGGCTGCCTCCTCTGCAGCCAAGAGCCCCCAGAGCTGGAGCTCCACAGCCCAGCACAGGTCCACAGGGGGATGCTGCCATCTGCCCTTAACGCGCTGCCCATTTAAAGAAAGCGATTCTTTTTGCATAAAGGCCATCCAGTGCACCAAGGTTTCCCCATACAAACCTGAAAAACTAACTTGCAGGCACCAGGTGCTGAGAAAGTGTCACTCATTCAGTTCTTTGAGTATCTGATGGTTATCTCTCAAGGTGACTTTATTCCTAGCAAGGGGAGATGAATTTCTGTTGTCCCTGAGAGGTGTTAATGGTGCCCATAGGTGCCAAGAGCCTTCCTTCACCTATAACTGTGAAAAAGGCCTTTTTTTTCCAGCCAGCCAAAACAGAAATTACAGAAGTAATTTCCCACACTTGTTTATCCAGAGTTAGTTTTTTTAATTGGCATATTTAAGATTGCTAAGGTACACCCCCACACATTTCATTATTCATCGTTTGTTGACTCTAACAGTGCGTCAGCAGGCTATGTGTCTGGATCATTACACCCACCAGTTTCATGTGCCTGAGCAAGTATATAGCAACTTTATATTTTGGCTTCTGTTTATTGGAAGGGTGATATAGTATAGCAGGCTGGCTCATGTACTGAGCAGCCCTGTGAATTGCAAGTTATAGGCATATGTCTTGTGGACACCTATCTAGTCACCCTGCAATCATCACCTGTAATTCACCGCCTGTCTCACCTTTTTACAGCACAGTCATGTATGAGCGTGGGAGACTTAATGACAACCAAGCAGCTGTATACTTGCACTCTGCAAAATTATCCAAGCGTCATGAGTACTCCTTGTGATTGCAAGGCACATTCTTGGTCAAAGAAGACATTAAAACATGTAATTCCCTCCACATTTTGCTGATTGACCTTGCCCTTGGCTGATGCTGCTGTGAGGGTGACTTCTTGTTAAGGGTGTGAAGCTGCCGTATGCCACTGGAATAAAACCAGATGCCTTATGCGTGTTGGGCCTAGCATTTGTCTTCAGGTACGTGCTGGCACAGCAATAGCTTTCATTAGCAGCTGTCTTCATCTGCTGCAGCCCAACCACGTCTTTACAAAACTACAATTTATAAATCAGCCTGTGAGGCTTCAGTTCAGATATGGTAACGTCTGGATGAAATGTTGGGAATGTACCACCAGGACAGAAGCACTGGTAAAGGCTCAAAAGCAAACAGCCAGAAAGGCATCAGCATCATAGTCCCACTAGTTAGAGAAGGCACATTGTCCTTACTGAGCCTCCTGGCAGCTGGTTTAGAAGATCTCTTTTTCTGCCAGCTGAGATACTTCTCTGAGCTTCACGCGTTGCCTGGGGCATACCTGGTCACCTTTCACTAGGCACAGAGACCTTTGAGCAGAAATAGACATACAACCCAAGAGGCCCCAAGTCACAAGGCTGGGTCTGGCAGGACTATGGGAGACATTTTCAACCCATCCATACAGAGTTTTCTGTCATGACATAGCACAACAGTGCTGAACATTAACTTCCTTTATAGGTATGGCACTTACTTAATATCCTGCATCTCTTACCGGCAGCGTGTCTTTTGCCCCTTCTCTTCAATATGATGCTTGTATCTGTCCACTAAACAGAAAGCTTTATGTGACTCGTCCTACTCATAAAGCATTTCAAAAGGTTTTAATTAAGAGGAAATTTGATATATAGACCAATGAAGCAGACAGTTCAGTCTCCTGTACTGACAGAAACTGTCTAGTCAAATTCTAGAAAGTTTTGTGGAGAAAGTTGTGCTTCCTGTTTTCATATCACCAAGATGATGTCTTTCCAAAAAGTGTGGAAAGGAGTATCATGAAAAATTTAATTAAAGATGAAGAAGTAGTACAATGCTGGAAAGACAATCTTTGCAAGAGTATCTTTAAACAGAACAAGCAGAGAGTCAGGATCAAAAAGAATAGGTGTCAAAGATCCTTCCCACCTGACTTTGTATATGAACTATTCTGAAGTAAACAGAACAGAGAGTCAGGATCAAAAAGAATAGGTGTCGAAGATCCTTCCCACCTGACTTTGTATATGAACTATTCTGAAGACTGTTTCTTGGACCAAAAAGTTTAAAAAAAGAAGGAAGATTAACAGACTTGTCAAGTTCCATGCTTTACACATCAGCCTTGTTCTTTCAGTCACAACGTTATGTTCCCTCACCTCAAACCTGTATAATGCAGCACCAGTAATGAAGCTGCTTCTTGTACAAGGACAAAATCCCAGCTCGAAAACAAAGTGTCAGTAAACATTGTCTTTAGCTTTGAAGGTAGATTATGAAGGCCATGTGATGCTGAAAGTGAATTGAGCTCTGTTTTCCTGTCTGCTCTGCTGGTGTTTGTTTGCTAAATTTAGTCAATAACATTTATGACGCATATTGGTAACACAGCTGGAAATTTCCTATTGCTTTTAACATCGGTCTTCAGAGGAAGCAAGAAATATAGGACTGTGTTCCCTCCCTTCCACTGTTCTTCACAGAGGCTATATCCCAGTTCTGTCTGTGTGGACATGTGAGTAGCAACTCAGTGGAAAAAAAGACTTGTGCAGAAATGCTGTGCAGTACATCATCTCCAGCAGTGCAATAACATGCAACAAAAGCCAATTCAGTACATTCCTATGCTGTGTTCTCCTTTTATCTGAGCACATCCTCCTAGTGATATGCCTGTCATGAGTGACGCTAACCAAAAACAACTGCGAAAGTTCAACAGTAAGACATCAGTGCTAAAATGTATGTAGGCCAAACTCCAGTCCGACAGCTCCAACAGGGAATCATCTACGCAGGTAAAACTAGGTAGCAAATGCAAATTCCAGGTGCAAGGTATATACCCAATGCTGCAATTTCATTAAGTAGTTTGAGGAGATAATGAGGCCACAAAGACATGTCTACTATCCCCTTTGTACTGGTGTCAGGCACAGCCATGCTGTCAACCAGGTCCACTCACTTATCCGTCCAAAATTTTCTTTTCTGATTTTATTGGCCTAGTTTCCAGCTAGAACATCTTTACTGACACAGGGATGTGGCAAAGACATGCAGCAAAGGTGAAGGGGAGCCCACAGTTAGACAAGCCAAAACTCATTACATAATCACTGCTTTAATGCTAACAGCTTAGTTAGTTAGAAAAATTGTAGGTCCTATTTTCAAAAGAAGACAGCAACCTGGAATGCAGAGACAATGGAAAGAACTAAATGTCAGTGGGCAGAAAATCTGCTCATGAATTCCCATTACAGTGTGTAAGCAGTACAACATCCCATGAGGACAAGAGAAAAATATAATTATGTATTTGGCAGTAGTGACACCGCTAATGGAATGTTACATGCCATTTTGTCATCTTCACTTTGTAAAGAATATTGAAATTTGTAGAAGTTCCAGGAAAAAAAGATATAGGCATCATTTAAGATATGAAAATATACCACAATGAAAAGTGTAGCAAGCCTAGTGCATTATGAAGGCAAGAATAACCAGTAACTTGATCGCCCACAGGATCACATGGGAAGATACTCAGTCCCATTACTTTGTTGGACTGACAGAGCCATTTTCACTGTTTTACAGAGGGTGCCCCAATGCAACCAGTGTACCTTCCACCAGGAGACAAAGACGTCATTCGTTACCACTGTTAAAAATTTAGATTCATCCAGTATTTGCAGAAAGGCTGCTTATTGAAAGTCTATCAAGCCAATGAACTGGCACTGTTGCATGCACATTGGTGCGTGCATGTACATGCCCAGTGAATGAAGGCAATCCTGGAGCAGGCTTTGATGCCACAATCACTGAAGGTGCTGCAGGTGAAGAAACAGAAAGCCCAAAGAAATGGAGTGAAGAAGATGAGACATTATTAGCAATCTGTACACTGGGTCATTGCAAACAATAACATTAAAAGCCATGAACATGAGTTGCAAGCAACATCATTGAGTCAAAACATGGCTATACTATTAGTAGAGTGCCTACAAACCCTGACCAAGATTGAGATTTTGCTGTGCTAGGCACTGTACAAGTGCATAGGAAGAATGAACTGCCCTCAGCAACTGACAAAAACTGATGGATTATTTTCTGACAGTTAATAAAGTATCTGACACCACAGAGCCTGCCTCTATACTCCAAGGCAAAACCCTTAGTGTGCGCATGCTCCTACTTCAGTCACGTTTTTATCAGCCCTGTTGGTTTTGCTGTTTATTTTCTATCTCCTCTGTACTGCTCCTAGATCACAACACCAGCACAGGCGCCACTCACCAGGAGATGGCATCATTAGAAGTTAATAACACTGACTCTTAACTTTGCAGTCAGGTACAAGTGTGAGACTGAATATAGCACTAATGAATGACTTCCTGAGCCTCACACTACTGATAAAACCTAACATACCCAGAGAAAACCACAGCAAGTATTTGAATGCAAGGTGTCAGTTTTTTAAATGTAATTTTCAAAAGATGAAGCTGCTATTATCTGCTACTTTGGCTACAAAACATACATCTCCCTGTATGTACTAAGGCTGAGCATACTGGAAGCACTTAGCAAAGGCTGTTCTTACATTTACTGTAGAATCAATGAGAGACAGTTTTTCCTAGACAATTAAAAGAAAGAAAATCTTAGGCTGGTAAAAGGAGCATACAATTATATAAAGGTTATCACAAAACTAAAGTTATGGGCAATAATACATTTTATTTTTCCAAGTGGTTTTCATATCACCATTCCACTCATGTTAAAATCAAACTTACAGCAAGCAAATAAGCATGATCCGACCTACTGCAGGGATGAGGAGTGATTCTTGTATCACCGTGCGAAGACTTACAGAAAGTGAAATAATTACCTTTAATCTTACTGTTCTATCAAAGAGACCAAGGAACCCACTTGCCGGGTTAAGCGTGTCAGAAAGACAAATTATACCAGCCCTGTGTGCATGGATTCTGAGGTGCTGAATACTAATTTTAAAGGAGTTTTATCAGATAACCAGATGAAAAGAAGTAACGGGGACTTGTTACTTTTCAAGAGTATATGCCTTGCCTGGTTGCTAGCAATTAAAGTTTGACAGCATGCCAAGATACACATATAAAATAGGCTTGAAAATATTTGTTTTCAAAAATCACTATTTCGTATAAATATTCAGATCTTGGAACATTTTATAGAGTGGAGGTAGAGAATAGGCTATTGTATTTTGATAATATCATTTGGGGACACCATAAATAAGTACATGATGATAGGTTAATTAAAGCACATCACAGAACTCAGCCTTCTAGATTGATGTTAAAGAGGAAAATGTGTCAGTGCATGAAATAACATTCCCAAGAGATAAATTAGTTATCTGCTGCATTTATTGTTTTTCCTTAACACTCTCATGCACTGACCTTGCTATTCTGCATATGTGATTATCTTAGTTACAATAAAAATATTTCTTTAATAATTCAAAATATATTGAAACAGGTACTGTGGTATATGCTGCCTGGTCTCCTTTACTGTATCGTTCTGGTCCTGAATACTGATGAGAACTGCTGCTAGGCAAACTGAAGTGTTGCTCTAGCCTTAGAAAATGCTATGGGTAAATAGCTCTGCCTGTGATAACGTTCTCAGGACTTAAGAGTAAAAAGAGACTCATACTTCAGTTATGCCAGTGTACCCCAAATCACAGAAACATTAAGGTCAGGAAAAATTATATGATGCTCTGGGCAATGAACTGCCTTCTTTTAATGACTTGAGGAAAAGTCTATGCTGCATTTTCCAGCTTCATGCAAAGTCCTTACAGGTACAGCTAGGCTAACACCACACCTGTGTCACCATTAAAAAAAAAGCAGTAAAAAAACACAGGTATGTATCTCTTCTGCCAGGAGTCTTCCATGTATTGATATAATACTGCCTCACTACCTATTCATTCCCTGCCAAAATCTACCTGCAAACCCATATACATTCTGCAAGTGCTATCCCTTCATTTCCAAATAGCATAGTCAACTCATCCTCACTTTCAAAATATAAAAGTGTTTTTTGCCGAAAACACTTCTAGCTGGCACATGGAGCAGACAAGCGGTCATGGATCTACGGAGGACCATCTCCCACAGAGCCCACCCTCTTCTACAACTTCAGTTTAAACTCAAAAGATCTGAGATCTGATTTCTACCCCTTCTGTAAAGAAAAGGCACCAAGAAGAGCCAGGGGAGCTGAGTTTCAGGAACAGCCTGAAGATAAGGTAGGCAAAGATCAGCTCTGATAGCCAGTTGATCAAACAAGAAATTTGAGTAACTTTTCTTCTAAGGGCAGGTCTAAGGACTAATCTAGGAGAGAAGAAATGCAGGAGCAGTAACATACTTCAAAGCCTGGTAAATGCTACTCCCCATCCTTAATCTCACCAAAAGAAACATAACATAACAGGAAGGGATTTTTCAGCTATGGCTGATTATTGCAACAGATGATTTTATAGATAGCAGATAGAATTTCATTTTGGTTGAAGGGTCTATGCTTCTCCCTAGACTGGCTTACAGCACATTTCTTTGGTCCCCTTTTTATTCTCCACCAGCACTTGTGATTCAGGCAGGAATAACAACCCAGAATCTATGACTAGTAATGTTTTTTAACCATTTTTACAGTTACCTAGTTGAAAAATAACCCCAAATTTCTCCAGCATAACTGGTTGTACAGTGACCACAAGCCTGGAAATCCATTCCAGAAGATGGGTCTCGAAAGGAAAGACCAGTTTCCCCATAGTACATGATGAACTAACTCCTGGTGTGTCCCTTCCTGTTGGTTAGTGAGGTTCAAGAGCACTGAGACATGTACAGAACACAGGGGAATATATCATGGGGACAGATGTGAAGTCACAGAGTATAGGGCATGTGTGACTTGAAGAAGGAGTAAATAACGTGTTAGATTTGCACATTTCACATAACCTTACATGGTTTGCCCTGGTCCACGCAGTCACCTAATGCAGCTAGTTAGAGGAACAGCTCAAGGAGCTAGTCTCACACAGCTGTTAGTAGACAACTTCAGCACCAGGTAGGGGGGAAACCATGGCAGAAAAGGAGGAAGTGGTCACATAAGAGCAGTCACTTTCCAGGAACATAATAGGAGCTCACCAATGTAAAGAGAAGGTACCTCAAATCAAATTCCCCAAAAAGGCCCAATGTCCTTGAAAATAAATGGTCAACTCCCTTAAAGTCTTCAAAAAATCAATTTAGAAATACTGTCAGGACCACTGAAAGGCACCTGCAAAGGGTGAACATCAATAAGATCTATTTTTGTGATCAGGATCACATATGTCTCTCAACTGCCTACACAAAACTGTGAATATGAAGTCAAATGGGGGAGTTACAAGGGATTCAAGCTGCATTCTCAACGCTGGCAGCCTTCTTGCCAGGATCAGAGGAGCCATTGGTACTGATTTCATGGGGCTTACATTATGTTGAAGGAGGTTACTATTTCAGGCCTATTTCTTTTATAGGGCCACTGCTTTACATAGTTACCTTAACACTGGCACGTAAAAGGGAGTTTTTGCACTCTCCGCATCAACAGTCTCCTTTGTCCATGTGGCTTTTCATTTTCAGAGTGCTAAGCATTCGTGACTCATCAAAGTGTGTTCTGGCTGCCAACCCCAAGGCCCCAAGAATATCTACATGACTTGTGGCACAGTCTGAAAAAAGAGCAGATGCTCAGACCAAGATAACAGGACAACCCAATTAAGGACTTCTCAGAGATTTCCACACTTTCAGGTCTTCACCCTACTAGTCTGAAGCATTCAAATTAATGCATTTCCACTAGGAACTTCCACAGTCATCCAATGCCCTCATCCATGAGGCACGTCCCTGACAAGAAAGTCAGACTGATTGATCCCTGATTTCCCTTCTTGAAAGTCAAAATATATAGCATTAATTGTATTCAAAGCCAGAAGGCAATCCATACATAATACGGTCCACTAGGGCCAGGTTCTTTTGTCACATTACAATAGGTAGCTTCCCAGAAGAGATTGATATGGTAGATTTGTATGTATATGTACAAAATAATGGCTAGAAACTTCGAGCAATTAGGCTACAGAGAGGACTGGAGAGAGGGGAAATAGAAAAGACTTGTTTTGAACACGAAGCAGAGCAGGAAACATCTTCTTTGCTGAGTGGTGAAGCCCAGTGGCTACTGTGTTGTCCTGATCAGAAGTGACAATAACATGAACACAGAAAAGAATAGTCTTCCCTTCAAGACAGACAATTTCTAAACACAGGTAGAAAGCGAAAAGTGTATTGCCTCCTGCTGCTTATGTATCTTGTTTCAGACATAAACAATCTTTCTGTACTTGGAAGTTACCAATTTTGCTGCTTCATTTAATGAAGTTATTAATTCTTCTGCAAACCTAGCAGAAGAAGGTTGTCC
This sequence comes from Aptenodytes forsteri, assembly GCF_000699145.1. NCBI lineage: Eukaryota > Metazoa > Chordata > Aves > Sphenisciformes > Spheniscidae > Aptenodytes > Aptenodytes forsteri. The sequence goes on from NW_008794083.1 coordinate 520,774, forward strand.
TTATCCTCTGTTGTCAGATGGAATCTGACAACATATAATCATAGAATAAAGGTCATCTAGTCCAACCACCCTGAAATGAGCAGAGGCATCTTCAACTTGATCAGGTTGCTCAGAGCCCAGTCCAACCTGACCTTGAATGTTTCCAGGGATGTGGCATCCACCACCTCTCTGGGCAGCCTGTTCCAGTGTTTCACCACCTTCATCCTAAAAAATTTCTTCCTTATATCTAGTCTGAATCTAACCTCTTTTAGTTTAAAACAATTACCCCTTGACCTATTGCAACAGGCCCTACTAAAAAGTCTATCCCCATCTTTCTTATAAGCCTACTTTGAGTATTGAAAGGC
>NW_008794083.1:521876-545232 GCF_000699145.1 Aptenodytes forsteri
TTCCAGGAGGATCTGCTCCATGAACTTACCAGGCACAGAGGTGAAGCTGACAGGCCGGTAGTTCCCAGGGTCCTCCTTTCTGCCGTTTTTAAAAATGGGTGCAACTTTTCTCTTTTTCTAGTCACCGGAGACTTCACCTGACTGCCATGGCTTTTCAAATATAATGGAAAGTGGCTTGGCACCTACATCAGCCAATTCCCTCAGGACTCTGGGACGCATCTCGTCAGATCCCATAGATTTATGTCTGTTCAGATTCCTCAGGTGGTCATGAACCTGATGTTCTCTTACAGTGGGAGGGGCTTTGCTCCCCCAGTCCCTGCCTTGAGGTCCATCCACTCGAGAGGTATGGGGAAGAGAGGTGCCAGTGAAGAATGAGGCAAAAAAGTTGTTGAGTACCTCAGCCTTCTCCTTGTCCATTGTTACCAGTTTGCCAGTTGTGTTCATCAGGGATGGGGTCTATCTAGATTTGCAGCTAGAGTAATAAATGGCAGACTGGTCTCTTCTATCAAAGGTATTCTTGGCCCACCTCCTGGCAGCTTCTCCCCATATCTGAACTGTGTGCTTCATCCATCAAGACTTAATCTCCACTATGCAGACAGCAAGGTGCCCAGCTGCAGAGTAGCATCACAAGAGGGAAATAAATACAGGCCAGGAGCAGGGCATTTAGTGACCACCACCCATGTCTCTCCACTAACACTTCTGCATACACCAAGAACAGGAAGGGAGACAAGATGATAGTCCAGGGAGCAGAGCTCAAACGAGTGCAGGGATGTGCTTTTAGAACACCCCTACACACTGACATGGTTTTGAAGAATTTTCTGAGCCTATTCAATCTTGTATTTAATTTCCTGCAAAGAGAGATTTTAAATGCCTGCTCAGCTAAGATTATTTTCTGGATAATTCAACTCTAGAGGAACTTTATCATAGGTCAAACTTATACTGAAGAACTTTTGCCTTCAAGTTAAAGACATTGGATAACACATTTTGTGAAGGTTCTTCTGGTACTTGCTAGGGATATAATGGCTCCTTACATGAATTTGATTTATATGTTTCACACATTAAACATTTTAAAATTTCATCAGCAATCAATGTGTACACAACAGGTAAGGAAAGAATTTCTTCTACTCCTGTTCAGAAAAATGTTCTTAGCCAATGCAATATACCGTTTCCTTTTTTATTCCATTTAAAGTCACTGTGGTCCTCTTTCAATAACTATGGATAAAAGTTTCAACTTTTGGTACATAATATTAGGTATTTAAACCCATACTTAGGAAGTGGTCTAAGAGGTCTAATTGGCCATAGCACTCACACTTAAAACTATTTATCATCTATACTAGTTTGCATTAGCTATATGCACTAATGCAAAGGAAAAGAAACAGAAAAACATTTCTATTTGCTTTCATCCCTCCTTCAAGTTTGGCTGTTTCACAGCTGACAGATCTGTGTCTCCAAACTATTCACATTGCAGTTCTTGCAACTAAACTAGCAGAGCTTTTGCAGTGCTTGGGATGCCTATGTCTGCTGCTATGTAATGGCCCGGGCCACTCCCTGCTCTCTTGTAAATATGAGATCTTAATCTGCCATGACTTAAATTTTACTTAACACATACCTGGTACCTTTGTAATCTTGCTAGCAATCTTTGCTCACTGAGGATTGTTTTAGCCAGAGACTTTTATAATGGCAGCTTCTGAGAGTTAATGGTCAGTTTGGGTCTCAGTGTTTACAAGAAACATGCTTGTGACAAGCTTTCACATCCGACATCATTACTTTTCATTACTGGATTGAGTGCAAGAGTTAAAATCAGATTTCTTCCCAGGAAGCACACATAAGAGGCAGAATGGGCCCTCAGATCTCACATTCATGTTCTCCTAAGTCTCAGCCCAGCCAGAATAAAGTCTGGGCTGTCTTTTTAATGCTAACTGATACAGTCTTAACAGGAGCCAAGAAGCAGCAAAACATAGTCTGCTTCTCGGTTTGGTTAATTGGCCATAGTAAAGCACTATAGGGCAGCACAGAGGTGCCCTGAGATGTAATGCAAACACAACCCTTCCCTCTGATACACTGGTAGAAGGGAAGTGAATACATCTAAGTACATCTATTCTCGGTACTAAGTCGAGTTTTAGTTGAGTTAAAACTGGGGTTCAGCTGGGGTACAGCAAGGGTACAGCTACACCGTCCCTGAGGTATTTACACAGGGACTCCAACCACAGATTTATTCATGACCATGAATTTTACTTTTAAAAACAAATAGGGATGTATAGGAACCTTAATCATCCTTCTTCTTACCTTACCTTCTTCCCAAGAAAAATTGTTCAAACTCATCCAAAGATGATCTTGGGGAAGACTTGAGCTTCCATAAAGAAAATAGTGAAGTAGTATTTGCCTCTGTCACAGGTACAGAAGGGTTGGACACTTGAGTTCTGGTAAATATTAAAAGAAGAAAAAAAGCCATGCGATTAATATGCTGCCTTAACTCTCTAGTTCCTTACCACCAAAGTATCTGACATCATCCCATGGAAATTAATACCAATAGTAAAGTCTCTGTGGACCTTCATTAATTTTCTAGCAGTAAGTTTGAAGTCTCCAACAGCTCCAGTTCATCCCATTTAACTTTATCTAACTGAAGCACCTAAAGTTTGGCTATATAGGAGGTATAATGCTATAAAAAGACACAGAAGACTGCATTACCCCACTGAGATACTGTTCTCTCTCCGTGGTTTGTATGGGAGTAGAACAGCCCCAACCCCAGCTCAAACAGCATGTGCACCAGAGCTCATTCTGCATTGGCTAATTTTAGCAGAGGATCAAAAACCTCTTTCCTGCACTCATTAAATTGATGCCTGAGGGTGTCTAGAGCAATTGAATTCCTAGCTCCACTGCCATAGTAAGATGGAAAAACATCCAGGCCAAATTTGCAGGCAAATTCAACACATCATCATAGAAGCCTTTCTGGACAGGTCCCTATAGAAGTTAATTTGATGTGGACTTTAAGGTAGTTTCAAACACATGGAAATGCTGAGAGAGAGCAGGTGACACCAGCAGACTTTTCTTTCCTTTGTAGCAGAATTCCCCCCTGCAGTGCAAGGAGCCAGGCTAGTTACACTTCCATGGGAAAGCATCTGTGTATCTAGCAACTCCAGTGGGTAAATTTCAACCTTATGCAATTTAAACTGCTTGAAAACTTTACATTCCTGGAAAAACAGAATCACGAAAAAGCTGCAGGCAGGCAACTAACAAGAGAATTACTAACAGATACTAGTGGATCTTACATATCTAAATTTTCTGGTCTATGTCACAAAGGCAATATCACAATTGCAATAAACACTCAGCAACCTCTATAAATGTTTCAGATGTCATGTAAGTGGTGTCAATAAGAAGCTTCATTCAGCTAATAAAACATGTCAGCTCTTCAATCTGCTGCTTTACTGACCTTGAGATTGTCCTATAAGAGGTATTATAAAGAAAACAATTGCGTGTCATAGGCATGGGTGATGTGATGTATGCACCATCCAGAATGCACTCAGAGGAAAAATCCAGTATAGCTAAAAGGTATTCTTGTGTGTAAAGTGGAATTCCAGTTCCTACTTAATCTTGATTTTTTTCTTTTATTTAAACAAGTCCCTGCTGCTTTCTTATTGCCCAATCCAAGGCTCAGCCCAAGAGTGGAAAAATGGTTTTGAAAGCCTCAGTGAAATTAATTGACTCGTTCAGTTGTCCTGTCGTGATAATTTTTCCCATATATTTTAATCCAACACTCAGTGTCATATCCAGCAGGCAGGGCTAGAAACTTCTAAGCACACTTGTTTTCCCCAGGTGCCCTTTCAGAGGTGCCAACACAGCCTAGCAGGGTTCAAACCAATGCATGTGCAGCAGGGAAACAGGGAAACGCTGGCCCTCTGCACAGATGCACGGCATCAGCTGCAGGACAGTCCATTGAGGAACCTCCTGCCTGCTGTCTCACTCTGGAGTACTAGACCCATTAAAGGACCCAGTCTGATGGTTTTCAAAGACAGATTTTAAAAACCTCACACTGTAAATATTTACAGAAGCATCAAAGCCAGTTAACAACCAACTTCCATGGGAAGATAGACACCTAAACTGATCAGGCTCTTCCCTACCATCTAAGTCATCTGCTTCATTCTGGAATTTGTGAAGCTTGGAGAGGGCTGCTAAAACTGTTGTGACCTGTGCTGCTCCTGGACCAGTGAGGACAAGGTTCAGTAGTGACAGAAATCCCTCCTCACAACTTTCTGACTGCCATTGCATCAATCAAGAATGAGAAGGATGTGAATACCAGATGCACAGTGAAAAAAGAAGAAAGCCACTCCAACAACATGGTACAATATCTGCTTTAAAAACTTACCTCTCTGGATTTTATTTTCTCTAGCATCGAAGAGGAGAGAGGCATGAGATGTTTACTTAATTAGCAAGTTCTTGTAGATTTTGGATAATGTCTTCTCCTTTCACCTCCTTCTCTTCAGCATCAGGTCTAAGAACACACACAGAGTGAAGGGACCAGACTGACAAAATACGGGCAAAACATACCTGGATTACTTGCGTAAGAGTAAGAGCTGATGGCTACTTTTATTTCCAACTCTCCCACACAAGAGCAACAGCACACATTCAGAATTTGATTGCTGCAGATAAGTAACACCTCAAGCCCCCCAAAGGTTTGCACTTTGTCAGTCATTTTACAGATTCTTCTGTGGTCCCTGCTAATGACATTAAGCAGGTGTTTACAAGAACTTTTACTAACTAGAGATGAGTGCTGTCATACAAGGAGGTTATGGTAAGCAGCTCTGAGATTTGCTTATGAAGTAAACAAAGGCTGAGGTGCACAAAGAGCCTTTTTCACTACATAAAAGCTTACTTGGCAGCTGCCCAGCTTTTGAGGGTGAACTATGCCTTTCCAGTCACCTGTCACCTGACTGTTTCTTCAGATATGGGTAGCCCAGCAGAGTACTAGTTCTGTCCAGGATTTCTGGATGTTGGGTATCCATTTATTTTGCATAAGAGGCTACTGTGAATGCACAGATGAATTGTTCATTGTAAATACAGTCAGTGTGTATCATGCAAGATGTATCTAACCTACTGTAGATAATCAGAGCGTGTGCAATGTCTATCACATTTTGGCTGTGCTTTACAACGGGCATCTAACCTGCACAAATGCAGAAATGTCTAGATATGCATCTAGAGCATATCAGACCAGAAATACCTGTTCTGGTCTGATGAAACCTGGACACTGAAGTCCCCTCCTGAAATTAGATGTTTGCAAATGTTTAGGGAAGGTAGTGCCTACATTATAACATGAAAAAACAAAACTCTGATTTATTGTAAATTTAGCTAGATGTGTTTAGAGAGAAGGGGAAGTTACTCAAGCTCTGAGTCAAATGGCAAGGAAGCGATTATGCTGCTCTGCAGCACCATGGTGGTTAGCACCATTGTTGTATCAAGCCTGGGCACCAATCTGTCTTTATAATACTGTATTATTTTAATATTCACCCAGCAGATTGTATTTGCTTGTGATTTCCAAAGCCAGCCAGAGTTTGATCTGGTTTTCCAATAACAGAGCAATCAACTTTACCTGTGATATGTATTTTTTCAATGTTATGCATGTATCTAGCATCAAAAGCTCTGAGACCACATTACCTTTGTTATTATCATATGTGTAGAGGGAAGAGCTGACTTCTGTGGTTTCATATGATATAAGGTGGGACAACACATTGAAGAAAGTTAATATCTTAATGTTTTTAAGGAGTTAAACAAACTGACCAGTATTTGGAAAGAGTTGAAATTTTCCTTTACGGAGAAAGGCTGCAGCTGTTAGGTTTTACTCAGGGTTTTCTGCTGTAAAGCTGACTGCAGAAAAAATAAATAAGTAAATATGAACTACAGAAAGCACCCATCTAATGGCTGCTTTTGCTACTGGGAGTCTGAAAAATTACAACAAAGGAAGGATAAAATAATCAGCAATGGTATAAATACTACTTAAGCCAGCAGTCACATATGGTATATTAGCAATGTAGATGGATTTAATTTAAACTGAGATCAGTGCATACATCTGTTATCAACCAAACCTACAAAATATTTTCCACAGAAAATGAAATGTAATGATATAAGTGCTCATCTGTAATAGAGTTATAACAACTCCAAATGGTAAAACTAGTGCCAGTTTAATGCATTTTGTCAGCTAATGTTAACCAAACAGACAATTCCTATGACGATTGCCTTGAAGTGAACAGATTGTGTGATAGGTCATAATCAAGCACACATCCTTAGATTAACAGCTCCAAAGGACTGCATACTTCTGTAAGTCACCCTGTAATGCAAAACCAAGTGTGATTTGTCACACCACTTCAGCCTCCATTACAGCTAAGATAGTATTGTGGAATTTTTCAGGCTTCACAGGAGGAATATTAAAATGGATAATACTAGCACACATTTTAAAGAAAATTCTCAGCACTTGCCAAGTCATGCTCTCTGAGGTATCTGCCAGTGTGGGAGGGATGCATGCTCTCAAGGGGGCCTGTGTTTCATGGTCATCTCAGGCAGGGGGCTGCAAAGTTCATTAAATGATCTTATCTCACTGCTGGTTCTGTTCAAAATAGCCTTGATATGATGAAGGATTTATGTTACCCCCACTTCAAATAAAAAGTACCGAGGGATGCATTTCATTACTACCCTGTGACACTGGAGAAGCCAGGGCTGCAGTGGTAATATTCCTCATTTGCTTGTGTCACACAGAGGATTTATTTGCAGGAAGAGTCCAACTCCAAAGGTAAGTAAGTATTTGGTTTTTTGTAGCAAGTTTTTCATAATAATGTCAGCAAGAAATGCATTTGTTCTCTAACTTTAATTCTCACAAAAGTATATTCTAGGAAAGTTGAGAGTGTGAGGAAAATGCCAGGGACGAGTGCCCAGTTTAGCAGCATTCTAAGGAAGCTGAGTAGCATTGATACAGAAAAAATATTTATGGGCAATTTCCATGCCACAACCCTGGATAAAACACCGGGACGTGTGGCTGTACATTCTCAACTGATGGGTTAAATGGTAGCCAAGGTTACACACACACTCCTCTCGCAAAGGTTTTTTAACAGCGATCTGCTGCTGAGAGGCTTTTTAATTTAATGGTAGACACCTTCACTTGAATCAGGATCAGTTTCTCTTGCATGTTTTGTCAGAACTGGATGTTCTAACAAAGAACATGAGCCCTGGGCAAGATTTCTCTTCTTTGATCCTAGACCATCGAGTCCTCCTGTACTCAAAAATCAAACAACAAAACAAAACAAGTTCAAGATCCTTGACTAATAAATATTAATTTATGCTATATACTTGATCTTATGAATTCAGCAGTTCATAGGATCAGGCTTCAAATGTATCTGGCAGTGGAGAAAATCTAGTGATCAGAAACAATATTTGATCACGCAAGCAAAGTACAGCCGCTTTAAATATGCCTTCAGTGTTGAAAAGTAAAAGCCAGTAAGAGTTGGACAAATCTATGGAAAGCTCAGGAAAGGCATTTGGACATTCTATATTGCACGATGCTTATGAATGCCTGTTCGCTTGATGCTCGCCTCTGTGCAACTGCCACCACAGTCCTGTTTGTGTGTGCTGGTGGAAGGATGTGTGGGAACACAGGCGGCCACCACGGAGAGCCAGGCACAGGGAGTGGGAGAAGCTTGGGAGCAGAGGAGCGCTGAAAAGGTGCTCCAGGGAAAGTTTGGTGAGATCAGCATGAGCAGTCAGAGAGAAATACAGCTCCAGCAAGAAGTGGAGAGAGATTTTCCAGAGGGAACAACAGAGCTGGGGAAATCAGCTGGAAAGATGTTTGAAAGCAGAGGTGTGAGTCAGCCAGGTTAGGCTGGAGGGTGGCCATGGGAGGTGAAGCGGGCAGAAGGGCAAGCTCAACAGACACGAAGACAGAGAAGGGAAAAGTGAAGGGACCTCTTGTGGAAGCCCTTGGCTGTGGTCTGAAGGAGAAGAGTCAGTGAGAACTGTAGAGTGGAAGAGAGCAAGTAGCTAAATAAATAAATAGGCATGGGAGCAGAACTAGGATAGTAACGATTGAATGGATGACCTGGAGGGAAATGAAACTGTTGATTCCTCAAGTGTTTTGCTGAAAAGGTTTTAAAAATTTTAACCCTCAGCCAGAGGACTGCTGAGCCCTCTGGTACAGAAAAACAAGGCAGAGAATCAGTTCCCTCCGGTTCGATAATTGTCGTTCAGGTGTCTGGTATCCAGGGAAGAGTGAAAGCAGATAAAGAGAACTGAGGTCCAACAGATGAAGAGGACAGAAGAAAACACACTGCGTGGCATTCAAAGGCGTTGATACTGCCACTGTAGCACTATGAGATGAAAAAAACACATAGCTGCTACGAACCTTTCTTTAATACGTTTCTTTTTCATAAAGGTATCATATGAGAAAAGGTCCCAATTTTGTAACAGTTCAAAGCATTTCAAGAATAGCTATTCTCCAGATCAGAAAAATAGACTCAGACCCATCAGCTTTTCACAGAAAAGCAATAATGAACTGTGGGAATTAGGAACATGGAGAATGGTTGAACAGAGACTGCTGCATAGTGCCTGAGTGCAAACATTTTAACTTGCATGTTAAAATTGATTTGCTAGATGCATACTTGTACTCATGCACACAAATAACTCCTACTAGTATTGCTCAGTCACATGTCAGTATGGTTGTCATTTTCATGCACAGAAAAATTCCCATTGCATGGAAAAGTCCAATTAATTTGATTGGAGAGAACAACCTCCTGACTGAACCCATATCCCGGTAAGAGCATGTACTTCAAATTCTGCCAAACTAGGAAATACTGCTGGCAGAATAAATCACTTGTCTAGAATTCCCTTACTTCATTGCAAACTCCAGACAATACTGTTTACAAAAGAAAAGCATAGATTGATAGTCTGTAATGCTGAAGTGCAAATGAAAAAAGAACAGTATGGTATACATGCAAAGCCATGCATCTTTGCTGATGAGATACACTAATGAATTTTTGAAAGAGATCAGCACAGTGTTAGGGACCTGTGTGCACCAGAAGACGGTACCAGCCTTCTCCCCCATCCCATCCCCAGGCTGGTGCTCCAGGTCAGCTCCAAGAGGTGCAGCTCTGTAATTGCGCACCAGCGAGGCAGTCAGAAAAAGCTGTGAGAAACTTCTCCCCAAGTCACTCACCAGCGGCACCGAGGCTCAGGCCGTTCATGAGATAGACTGCACTGTGCGACCTGCCACACAAACAGAAGGGTACAGGGGATTACACTAAAGTGCTTTCTTCTGCCCCCAAAGAGTTTACCCAGGGTCTGAAGACCTAAATTAGACTTGAAACTACTATGATTCCCCAAGCAGGATCTCAAAGCAAACCTCAGTCAGCCCTTTGAGATGTGAATTGCTGCCAGCTGCAAAAGCAGAAGGTAAATGACATATGCAAGATCCAAGGAAAAAAAGGGAAATCATGGCTGCGATTGCTAGTCCCATTTTCTAAAATCAAAGCAGATTTCTTATTGTTTTAAAGTCAAACATCAGCATTAACATAGATAGTCTACTCTCCTATACATTGTGCAATTTTTTATTAATCCAGTGCATTTATATGATAAGAACAGTCACCAAGCAAGGTCCATGAAAAGGTAGATGAGTAAAATATTGTATTATTTCTAGGAAGATGTATAACACCCTGAAAACTCTGACCAATTATGCTATGCAAGAAGCACAAAAAGGGGGGGAGGGGGGGAAATAGCTTTCATGACTCGTGTAGATGCTTTGTAAATTTTAAAAACCTTTTAAATAACAATTTATGTTCTACTACAGGAAAAACACCCACACTTTTCTTTACATATCATTTTCTAGCTAAGAAACTTGTGACTTACAATTCATTCTATGAAATGGTGTTTCTTGTGGCAATGGTTTCTCATAGAACCAGTGAGTTCCAGCCTCAAACTATTGATTTTTATACTTACAAAAAAGTCAAGATGTCACATTGAATTGATCTCACATTCCTCATTTGTTCTACCAACAAAATTTTTGAGTTCCAGACAACAGTGCTAGTGGCACAGCTTCCCTACCTTTGTAAGACCTCCTTTAGCAAATTGAGTCTAAATAGTATCAACCTGCTCTAAAATTATTAAATCTAAAAATAAACAATCATCTTCATCTTGTGTAGGATAAAGCCTTGCTAGAGTTTATCCAACTATTCCTTTCATTTGAGAGCAACTACATTTGTTCACCAGCTTGTAACCAGGGCTCTGTCAAAGATGATTACCAGAAAGAGGCTCTCGTTGTTGTCCTCTTGAAGGATTGTCACTAGAGGCTTAAATAAAGCTACGTTTAGTCCTAGCTGTTGCAGGGTAGTTTAAGTCAGACCTAACTGCAAGATCTCTAAAAGCGCTATTACAGCTGCCTATATGCTTTAACAGTATATTTCTGCCCACCTGTTGTATCATGCATAGAGATTATTTGTTCAGGCTACTTTGGACGCTACTTCCCTGAAGTCTTTTTCATTCTTCTCTTTCCCTATTAAACGAGGTCCCTTTTGCTAACTACTTCGAATGAGGTTCCAAGGCATGAAAATAAACTGTACCCAGGTGATAACTGCTGGTGCAAAGCCACAATACAGACTTAAGTCCTGTTACTCTCCTCTGAAAAAAGCTGAAGTAGGAGGGGAAAACAGTTTCTGTCACTGAGAAGATTTTAGCAGAGAAACTTTATCTTAGGGCAAGTGAAATACTGGTAGACTAGGTTTGATATTCCTGATTGCCCACACAACCCTGAAGGTTTATGGCAACAGTTTTGAAATGGATGGCAGGACAGAAGCGAATTCAAACACCTATGCACACGATGCATAAGGGCAAAGGAAACCAGGTGGGTTATTTTAACAGAGTTATTATGCAGTTCCTACAATCACCATGTGAATGGGCTCAAACAGAGGGTTTGAAATAAAAGGTAGTTTAGGGTAGGATGATTCTACAGTTCAGAGGAGCAAATGCTGGTGCATTGACACACTGGTGTTTGTCAAGGATGTATGAGGATCAGTAAAATAATGAACTGAAATTCTAAGTTCAGTTGCTTTGATACATATTTGAGTGTTCTCCAGTATTAGGAGGAAAGAAAATAAAGAGGAAGATTAAGGGCTGAGTAAGAGAAAATTCAACACCAAGTTGTCCCTATGTTAATACAAAATAAAAGGTTAGGAAAGAAGGACAGGCTTGGACAATGCTCTTAGTGTGCCTGAGCAAGCACACACAAAGAAAATTTCACAGATAAGACAGAGAAAAACACTAATTCCCACCTCCCCCCAAAAAAAACCCCACCCAAACCTGTAATGTGTAGTATTATACAGACTTCGTAGTCTCAACAGATTTCTAACATTATTCTAAATACTGCCAGCACCAGATGTAAGGTGAAAACCAATGAAAACTAATTCTGAATTTCTCTTTTACTGGGTTTAAAACTTTTTCCTTGGGATTTTTTGTTGTTGGGAGGGAGAGACACATCTATAAAATACATTCAAGCCAGCACCAAGAATATATGCAATCAAACCAGGAGGCAGAGCATTTAAAACCAGTAAAGGATATGTGTATTCTGAAAGCATACACTTGGGCTCAGTTATACCTCGTGGCAACAAGTTCCACAACTTTGCCTTATTCAGGAGAGATATTCACCTTCATATATATAGAAAAGACACATCCACAGTATATTAAACAGGAATTCATAATCATTTGGAAGGGTGATGCTATTATGCTTTGGGATCACTTCTGATTAAAGAAACAAGGAGACATTATTTCCTCAGAGTTTATTTTGGAGCCTCAGGGATATCTGAGAATTTTGCTTGCTGCTTTTCAGAAATGTTGTTATTCTCAGAGACTAACTCCTGGAGTGGAAAGTCCATTAATCTGACCCAGATGGCTGTTACCGTATCTTTTTCATTTTTTTCTAGATTACTCCTGGTACACAAAAGTTAAAAAGGGTAGTAGTTGCTACCTGGGTTGGCATTGATATATATGTGGATATTTATAGAATACATATATTTTATGAAAACACGTACTCGTATTAAGACAACTTTTGACCTGGAATTAGTTATTCTCTAGCACAGCTGGAGGTGTTCAGCCGTACTTGCAATTCATGTTACAGACTGATGCCAACACTTATATATCCAGCTATAATTTGCCCAGAACCTGAAAAAATGCTCAGTAAATTTCTTCTGCAAAAGTCAGGCTCAAATACTGTGCTTCTATCATTTGTGGAGGCCGTGAGTTGATATATGGAGGTTTTACAGGGAACAACAGGGGAGTCACAGGGAAATCCCAGCAAGAAAGGGACCTCTTCAAAAGGGCTGCTTTTGTTCTCCGCTCATAGAGTCTTTATAATGTGTCTCACAGTTTTTCACAAAACAGCCAAATCTCCAAATGAAATTATGTAAAGATTACCAGTTCCCAATTTTGCTTTTCTTATGCTGCCTGGCAGGGGAATGGCAGCAGTTTCTTCAAGCTTTTCCAAGCTAGCCTTGAGGGGCTTGTTTACTAGCTCTCTATGGCTCTGATTAAAATAAATTACAAATAATTGCCATGAATTCAAACAACACATGAGAGAGCCCTAAATACTTGTTAAAAAAATTAAATGTTCTGGAAAATATTATAATGGCATGTTCATGCAAAACCACACAGCAATCTGGAAGGCAGCATGGATATACTCATTCCATATTTAATGACGTTTTGAAAGTAATGATATGATTTTCTGGCTGTAATGTGGGATACAGAGTCTTGACTGTTAGCCCATGAAGAGTCATCCTGAGACAGATATTCTTTTACTAGGATAGGATTCACTCCAAAATTTATTTGTAAGATGATATTAAATGAAGGGGGAAGTACAGAATGGGCATAGATATATAAATATATTCAATGAATTTGCTCTGTTTTGAAAATTGCAGAAGAGGAAGAAATATTTAATAAGCAAGGTGGCTTTTGCAAGTCAGTACCTTATAAAATTATGTACATACTTTTATACATATAAATTCTCTCCATTCCCAAATAAAGCTAACATAGGTGTTATAATGATTAACAGCAAAGCACCAGAGCTCTTTTTCTTCATTGTTTTAATCTTAGTCAACAATGGTCACTTTATCATTTTATAGATATGAAAACAGTGAGAAAAAAGCCCACTAGATCTGGCAATTTTTATATTTCCTTTCATTTATAAGTACAGTAAAAGGTATCTTAATCATTAAGCTAGAGAATACAACAGAACTGTCCTGCATTGTGAACTTAAAGGTCACAGGCAGATGGAGGTAAGAGATATTTGAGGTGAACAACAAAGAATTCAAATCACTGCAGACAGCATATCCTCAAGTGCCAGAGCTAGGAATGAAAAGCTTAAATAGTGAGTCATGCCCACTGTTATCCTGATCCTACAAAAAAAGACTCTGTGACCCTAATGCTGTGAAAATCCAAAACAGCAAGAGTGTGCTTTAGCCATGAAAACAGATGAGGAACCAATAACTTGTCATATATTTGTTTCACATTTCTCCTTTAGAGAAAATGAATAGTCAATACATACGTCATGAAGTGCGGGGATGTGAAACTAGTGACCTGAGGAACTTCTGGGAAAAGACTATTGAACAACAAACTCGGTATCTGCAAATTGAAAAAGAACGTCAGCGAAGAAGTGCTCTGACAAAGTGGGTAGTTTGCATCTGGAAGGATTATTTGAGTTTGCATTGTAATTCTTTTTTAAAGAAAAGTGATATTTAAGTCATGCAATGAAAGCTGAAAGTATTTTTCTTAGATTTTTAGAAAATAATAAATCTTCCCAAATTGGCATGCAAATGCTAATGTGTCTAAGCTATGGCTTCACAGGATAAGAGAATAATTCACTCTTGTTCCATAAATGGGTCCAAAGTGTGGAACTTTCTGAAGTTATCAGGACAACATCTAGCAGTGCAGGCTTGTCTTGAACATCAAAGCTTATGTTCACAGCAGAGCTAGCACAGATATGTACCTGGCCTACCCTTTCTCTGTGGCCTTGTTTTCACAAGAATATAGTTTGAATTAATTAAGATGGCTTAATCTGCATAAGGTAAATCCATAATAAAGCAGACGGTCCAAGTGTACTAACTGACCAAGGCAACCATCATCCATAGCCATACTTACCTCCATCAGTCATATTTACCTTAACCACAATGAGAAAGACCAGACTGCGGCAACATCAGTACAGTTTTGCTTCACGTGAAGTCTCCATAAATTGAAGGCACATGCAAAGGTGGCTATTTTTGCTTGAGACCATTCAATGAGTAAGCATTTTTTCAAATTCTCCCTCATACCTCTCTTTGGATTGATGCTTGAAAAAATAAAAGCAAGGATGGCCTTGCATTAATAACCCTGGATGAAGGAACACTGGAATTAGTCTCTAGCATGTTTTATCCATTGTAACTAACCTCATTTCAATGTCTCAACTCCTCAGCTGTGAAATTCCTGTCTTTTCTATTTGAGGCAGTCTTTCTGTGGTTCCTAGATACTACCAAAAAGAAAATAAAGTGCCACCTATCACCTAAAGCTGTCTGCTATGGGTCTAACAGAAGTTTCAACATACACAGTGTTTCCAAGCCAAATAGTGCTCAGGAGCCCCTGTGCAGTACTTTTTAAAATGCACTTCTGAGGAGGAGGGGGACTGGGGAAATGTTGGGTGATGCTACCCAGCAGGTGGCAGCAGGCAATCTCCAGTGGAGATGACAAGTCACTCCGGCACACAGAGGCACTTGAGAGAGGGCACAATGGAGATGAAGATGAACCACAAAGCTCAGGTGAGCCCTCATCGGGATTTAAGAGCTAGTCCTGAAGTGCCATCCAGCAAAGCACTCTAAAGGGGCAGGACAGTTTGCATGACAACTGGGAAAAATCACCAAAGGATAGCACTGGTGGGAAACATGAAAGGTGTAACTGTGTTCCCTGTAAAAATATGGGGACAAGCTGATCCATGTTTCTGTCCTTAGGCTCAGAAATGAATGGATGGAGAGGCTGGAAAAACGGATAAAGATGTTGAGGACCCAACCTGAAGACCCATCTAGCTGAAGAACCCACACTCATTACATGTTTGGGGGAAAAAGAAAATTGTTTTGTAGGAAAGCATGATGGTGTGATGCAAAAGCTCAAGTCAATTTTACTTTGTGGCTTAAATGAGTTATAATTAATTAGCTGTCATTGTTAGAAGCTTCATATGTGGAATGTCTATTGCTGCTTTTAAGATTATGCATCCATCCCTTCATTTGATAAACGGAGATTGAAGTACTGTGAAGTCTTCAAGACTAATAAATCATGGTTCACTGAGCTGTAAATGCCTGGAAAAAGAGTTTAGTTATACAGTTAGTGCTCAACAAAAGCGTTTCCTCGACATTTTACGTTTCTGTATAGACCGATTGTAATCTAATGAAGTTATTTTCTTTCAAGATTTTTTAATGAATAGTTGAGGCATTGTTTTTTTAACACAGCAGAGCCCAACTCAGACTAAGGAAGAGGGAACATGCACAAAACATGCCACCACATCCCAGATCACCAGTGGAGCGAAACTTGGTGGGAGTTACAGATCCTAGGTGCCATACTAAAAGTCTGTGAAGCTATTAATATGTATCCTGAGAAATAGGCTCTGTGAGACACCAGCAAGAGTTGGTTAATTAGTTAACGCACATTAGCTAACTTGAGACACTATATCAGCAAAGACAAAACAACTTGGAGTTTAAGGCTGCTTCTGGTACCTGACCTGGCTTGTCTAGAGCTGGACTGATATCTCTGTTTCACAAAGCAGCTTGATGCATTTTCACAGCTGTCTGTCATCATGAGTGATGAGTACAGTTTTTCCTCTAACACTTTTTCCCTCTAAGACCTAGTATATATTCCTTAACAACCAGTACCTTCAGAAACATGGCAGGTTTCCTCTCCCACATTCGTCATGAGTCAAAAATGTTCTAGTTCCCTTCTTAATGCTTCATCAGGAAATGTGGCATTTCCTCCAACAGTATCAAAACATTTCAATAGGCTGGTGTAATAAAAATGCTTCCTTTTTAGGGTGACTGCTTTGTTGCCACCAGAATGCTTGGGACAATGTACTGCAAAATGAGTTGTTTTGAGCATGCTAAAAATCTCCTCCCTCAATTGCTTAAACTTTTAGTCCCCTTTTATAAGACTGTTTCACTACTTCTCTGGTAATTCATATTGTTTCAGAGTACAGAAGATTTGAATTGCCAGTGGGGCAAGAAGAGAACAGCAAAGAGTTTGGGGTTTAAAAATATTTACAACATCTGTTCTTTTAAAGCAAAACAAAAATTTGAAATGCTATTTTTTCTCTCTTTATCCATCACCTTTTAAACTCACTCTTATGTGTCCCAAGGTCAAACCAAATCTATTATGGGAATTTAAACATGTAAATAATGTTTGAGAAGCCTGAGAAATCCATGAAAGCATGAAAAAAAGATGACCTTGGAACATGTAAACAGAAATCAAGATATCAGCAGGTATGTCACCGAACTTGAGAGCAGAGTTTGCCTGCCAGCTGAAAAAAGTTGCTAAACTCATGTTCTTCAGTTGAGTCTTTTTCTTAAGCAATTTTTAAAGTAACATCAACTGGGAATATGCAGGATAACAGTATAATTACAATATAGCTGTGCTTTAATAAACAGTCACTAGGTAGACATACAACTTAATATTGGGGTTTAGTAAAAATCAGATTTCTTTGAAAATGCCAGTTCACACACTTTAATTCTCACATCATCTGTCTGTGCCTTGTGCTTACAGAAGCTCTACCTGCACTCCATTGTGAAACAGCAGTGATTTTTATACCATTTTGGCTGAAATTAGAGCTTGAACTGAGCTAAGGGAAACATTTTGCATCCCCTCATTCATTGTGTAAGTGACTGCACAAGGTGCAAAACAGAGGGAATCAGAGTTGGCATATTTTAAAAAAGAAAGAGGTACCCTTGGAATAAGCTTTTCTTTGCATCTCACATAGTTGAGGTCCTTCTTCTCTTCTCATAAAGTAAGTCAGAATGAGGAAAATCCATGGAGAGCCAGGAAAAGACATGCCAGGAAGTGACTCCCATCTGAGTGCCTCATTGCACATCTCATATGGTTATGGCACTTAAGAATGCTTTGGAATATGTCCCTGTCAAGCTAGGATACCCCAAAATCATCTCTTTAAAATGATAAAAAGGAACTTATTTTTTACAGACTGCATCTATTCCAGCCCAAGGCCAAGAGGAGTTCTCAAAACATATTTCCAGAATTAAGCCACTTTTCTTCTGAGCTTTGGAATTTCACCTTTAGTGTCTAAATGAATTCTTTCAGGCTCAGGTTCCATGGCATTAGATTCAGGACTTTGGGCCATGTCATCTTTATTTATCTAAGTGCTAGCAACATGTTTTGATATAAAGGTCACCACTTTTGCAGGGGTAATCTACCTAGGAGTTTTGTAAATTACCACCAAAAAAAGAATACATATCCAGAGAAATAAATATAATCTACAGTCAATCAGCAAAAATAAAGAAGTGTGATAGCATTAAAATTCAAATCTAAATGTCAAGAAACAATCTTAATCAGAAGCTGGAGCAGACTCCAAGATGAAAATGGTTCCGGCAATTTGAAAACAGAAAAATATAAATCTTTAACTTACCTTGAAGGTCATAAGAGAAATTAAAAGGAGGCAAAAAAAAAGCAAGCTGCAATTTCTGTCAGATTCAGAAATGAGCCATAATGTTATAAAAAGGAGTAGAGAAACCTGACTGTAGGACTGGAAAAGTCATCAGCTGAAAGCTGATAAAATCAGCTGGGTTTTATAAAATCATTATGGTTAAAGAGGATGCTTAAATGCTCTTCAGACTATTTTTCACCAATATGCAGTTTCAGAGGAGTGCAGTATTCAGTTAAACAGGTTAAACTTAATAACTCAAATGTTTATAAAATAGCTCCTTGAAGAAACACTTCATTTCTCTTGATTTTTTTCTATCCATATTTTCACATTGCTTTTGAGTGTAACAGCAAGAGATTTTGAGTTATGCCAGTCTAATTTTATTAGCTTTATTAGTGGTAGATACTTGCTTATTTTCCTAGATTTCATTATTTTACCATTCCTTTGCTTCATCCTGGCACTGAGTAGCAAGAAAACACGTCACTTTCTCATTATGAATGCATGGTACAGAACTTTTTGAAAAAGCTTGTAACGGTGACAAAAATCAAATGTAGTAAAGTTTTACCGTCCTCTGAGGCAAACACTAAACAATGTGGACCTAAGTCCTTTTAAATAGTATTTATGGGAAGTATGCTCCGTGTTAGCAAAAGAATGACAGACACTCCATTTTAGCTGTATTAATGATCCTCCTAGTGTATGGATAAGGGCTGACAGCTGTGAAGAATGATTCTGTCAGTAACTTAACAGAATTCTTAGCAGTTTAGCCCAAACTGAGACAGCTTAAATACAGTTCTTTGCTCAGTACTACTTCCTGACCAATGTCCTTCCCTAATCAAAGAGCTCCTCTCTGGAGCTGTCTAATTAAGGAGCAAATAAGCATAACTCAGCCACTGCAGCCAGATTCTGAATTTGAACAACTGATGCAAGTCAGGCAAAAGGCAAGATGTCTTTCTGGTAAGATGGTAGAGACAAATCAGGGAGATGGTTGAGCTATGCCCAACTGAGGCTCCCCAGCCCTGCCACAGCAGAGTTTCGGCAATGAAGCCTGTCCTGCAGCCCAGCGTGGGATCACCCAGCAGACTTTCTTTAGCGTAACACCCAAAGATCATGTGTTCCCTACTGCACAACCACTTCATGTCCGTGCAGCTATGCCTTTTTGGGGTTCTGACCACATTCACTGAAGAGGAGACTGATCTATTGGCCAATTCTGAGGTGCCTGAAGTTGTCAGCACTGAAATACACCCACCATACAATATCAAGTTCACCTACCATATTGTGTGTTTAGTGTAGCGTTAGGTACAGATGAGTTATTTTGCACTATAGAAAGGCCTACAGCCTACCTCCGAGATTTCGATCCCATGATACACAAGCAATGTGAGAGATAATCCCAGCCACACAGAGCTCACTGTGTAAACAGGACAGAAACAGTGGAGGGGGAGTGGAAAGATGGGCCAGAGCCAGAGGTCAGGGAAGAGCCATGGTACCTGGGTCGGGTACGAAGTCAAGGTCCAATTGCTCCACATGGATAATGTGATCCATGTACCCAGTAGCCAGTGCTCCAGCTGGAACTGAAATCCATAAATAGTTTCTTCTAATAAACAGGTCTGAAAACTAAAAATATCCTGAACAAATCCATGAAAGGTGCCATAGCTGTGGCAAAATACACTGCGTGTCAAGGGAATCGCTACTCGTGTAACTGGATTCTCACCATAAAAGTTTGAGGAAAATGAATAGTCCAATGCTGTTGGGATGCCAGATTCATTAAGAGAACTGGGAGATCATTGAGTCTGCAGAAGCAGGATAGATATCTTTGGGGAGGGAAGCTAAAGAAGATGAAGAAGATGTAATGTCTTAAACTGAAAGAGTTTTGAAGAGATTCAGCTGAAGGCTTAATGTTGATTGTAGATTCTACTGTTTTGAACTCATCCTCTCACCTTTCCGTGTTACACATGGAGCCCCTCTCAGACATCGCTACTGGTGTTAGCTCAGCCACATGCACATTAACCACACATGATCTGCAGGAACTGCTGAGTGGAAGTTACATTAGAGATAGACCTGGACCCTAAGTCATGGTGGTGTGTGAGCCTTTCTATACTCAGATAAGACATTTCCCCATGCTAAAAGCTGCAGCCACCCTCTTCTTGCATAAAGAGGACTCAGTTTGGGTAAAACTCACTTACATCCTACAAGCAGGACTGGCAAGAGAGTCCTGAAGTTTCAAGGTTGATGAGGAATGCTCATATCCATTACAAAGTATGTCAAAATGCAGATAGCTTTTTGAATGGCCTCTGAACTTACAGGTCTGAATTTATCCCCCTTAGGATGAGAATTCCATTCTGAGAGTGGCCCTGTGGGTTGGGGCAATCCCCAGTATCAGTTCAGACTGGGGGATGAATGGATTGAGAGTAACCCTGTGGAGAAGGACTTGGGGGTAGTAGGGGAAGAAAAATTGGACATGAGCTGGCAATGTGCACTTGCAGTCCATAAAGTCAATTGTATCCTGGGTTCCATAAAAAGGAGCAGGGCCAGCAGGTCAAGGACGGTGATTCTCCCTCTCTACTCCACTCTCATGAGATCCCACCTGGAGTCCTGCATCCAGATCTGGGGTTCCCAGCACAAGAAAGACATGGACCTGTTAGAGCGGGTCCAGAGGAGGGCCACAAAAACAGTCAGAGGGCTGGAACACCTCTCCTATGAGGAAAGGCTGAGAGAGTTGGGGTTGTTCAGCCTGGAGAAGAGAAGGCTCCGGGGAGACCTTATTGCAGCTTTTCAATATATAAAGGGAGCTTTTAGGGAAGATGGAGGGAGACTTTCTACCAGGGCCTGCAAGTGACAGGACAAGAGGTAATAGTTTTAAACTGAAAGAGGGTAGATTTAGATTGGACATGAAGATTAAATGTTTTACGACAAGTGTGGTGAGGTACTGGAACAGGTTTCACAGAGAAGTTGTGGATGCCCCATCATTGGAAGTGTTCAAGGTCAGTTTGGATGGGGCTTTGAGCAACCTGATCTAGTGAAAGATGTCCCTGCCCACAGCAGAGGGGTTGGACTAGATGATCTTTAAAGGTCTTGTCCAATCCAAACCGTTCTGTAATTCTATGATTCTTTGATTTTCTGATTCTATAATTAGAGCAAGGACAGCACAGTGCCTGCAGTAAGAAGGGGAAGTCAAACCAGAGTGCCCAAAGACATGTTCTGTCTGAGAGTCTCCAGAGAAGACAGCTGTGATACACCTAGCTCACAGATCTTTAGGTTGATGCCTTACATTTGCAGGGCACTTCTCTGATGGTAACCTGCTGTCTGTAGCTACTGGTAGCCATTTGGAGAGTCAGCCCAGTACAGGGACAGTTTATAAAGTGCTGTCACAGGATAATACCCTACTTACATCTCTTAACTCACTCATCTACCAACACAACCTGCTTTTTGCTAATGAGTAAATATGACATCCTCAACCTATCCTACACTTCTACAATTCATCCTACTTTTAGGATACATATTACAAATGCAAGCACCCCCAGAGCGTTCCTCACAAAGGAAAAACTCCCTCAGCTCTTCAACCTCCTTTGCAACCATCTTCTTATTAGTGAGCACAGTGTGCAAGATCTTGGTTGCAGCTGCTATAAAAGCACTGAGCCTTTCGCCGAGGCTTGTTTTTATTCCCACCTCACTCCTTGCACATATTCCTTTTTATAATCGCACCACTCTTCTGCCCCAGAGGATTCAGTGCAGTAGCCCTGGTGTCAGAGGTCACTGGTGAAGTTTACTCTGAGATTTGAGTGCTTTGTATTTGTGACCCTTTGCCCTTTCTCTGCTTCAGGAAGGAGAAAGAACAAATCCACCAAGCAGTCTAATAGCAACCTGCCAACATTCACTGTAGAAAATAGAGCTAGTTTTGAATTGTAAAACTGGTAGAGAATTTTCAGGCACTGACTCCAACTGCTTAAAAATGCACATACTATCTCTAAAACCAGGGAGCAGTCACCAAGTGTTTAAATAGTTTTTCTTCTCCTTATCCCAGGATGAGAGTTTAATACCAAATTCTATCCCAGAACAAATTTTTATGGACAAGTAATAAAGTCCTTTGAAACTAGGGGATTATAATAGAAATGCTGACACAGCCTTACTCATGGACAGGAAAGAACAGTGCCAGTATAATTATTGAATACAACCTATAATCTTCATGGTGCTCTAAGTCAAAAGGAAAATGAGAGGCTTTGCATAATGCTGAAAATCTATGAGGGCTTTGATGTTGCTCTAATCCTACACTACCTAATAGTTCATTTAATGTCCAAGCAATGTGAATGAAACTTCATGTGGCATTTAAGATTATTGTAATTAGAAAAGTTAGAGCAGAAACCAACTGGAAAAAAAAAAATTTCTCTGTTTGACTTGATTTACCTATAATAAATGCTGTCAGAATATCTAAGCAGTATTTCATGATTTAGGTTGTGCTTTTAAGGGAAGGTATGGGAAATTATCAGGTAGTCTACTGAAAAAGAAAAGCAAACAGAAATCAGCTCATATAATCCTTGTATTGTTTGCAGGTTATTAATAGGCAATGTTACACTGCAAGCCAAATCCTGGGATAGCCTTTTTACCCACAGAGAGCAGCTTCAAAGCTGAGGATCAGTTGTACCAAAAGCAAGAGCAGTGGGATTCTGTGGGTTGCTGAATGGTCCCATGAATGGTATCAGCTGCCACCCCAAAAGGAGCTCTGCAAATGGTTCCTCAGTGGTTACTAGAGCTACACATGCATAGATTTGCATACTGAAATGGTACCAAAAACCCTAGGCATCCTTATTCGGCCCTCATCATATAACACAACAGCCCAAAAGCAGTCACATTAACAAGAACCAGAAAGTCAGAAATACCAAGGCTTTTTTTACAGCCCTTGGGGACCTACTGACCTGTGGGAATACAGAGACCCTTTAGCCCAGATGATGCACAGGAGCAGCTGAGCTCAAGAGAGGAGCTCTGCAGCACAGCCCAGGCCCTCAACACACAAGAGAGCCTGCTTGCTCCGTGCCCATCTCTCAGCCTCCCCATCTTTTGTATATTGCAGGATTCTCAAGGAGAGTTTTGCTCTGATCCTTAAGGTTTCACCCCACTGAATAGAAATCTTGAAGGGCCAGGAGACCAGCCTTTCCTGAAGATTCCTCAACACAAGCTCACAGGGTGATCCATGGCCTGCAATTTAACAAATAAGTGAGCAGACAAACACTAGCAGCTCATAGCCCCACTCCTGGCCATGAGCTGTGCCCTCCCCGCTAGCCTCCCCACCTCCCTCCTTGTGCTCACAGAGCTGCTGGGGAGGCTGCACAGTGAAGCAAGTCAGAGAACCCATCCAGCCGAAATAAACAGATATACACATATTTTTGCTTGGGTGGTTTTTGGCTAGATCTGCTCCCTGAGCTTATTCTTTCCCTGATCACGTAATTGTACAGGAGATAGAGGGGTGCCAGCAGCATGGCTGATGGAGAGCAGAGCTGTGCAGCAGACCACTCATCCTGGCTGTCATCCTAAGACAGACTCCATTCTGCCCATGTCCAAGCTATTTAACATGCTACCTCCCCAGTCTGTTTGAATGCAAAAGCATTTCATTAATAACTGTTCTAAATGGTAAAAAAAAAAAAAAAAAAAAAATCAAAACCCCAAAACAGTAACATAAACCAAAAATTA
>NW_008794083.1:545361-571738 GCF_000699145.1 Aptenodytes forsteri
TAAAGTGAAAAAAAAAAAAAAAAAAAAAAATCTACCACTAAACAGTAACATACACCTAAAATTTAGATAGTGATTTTTATTAATAGGTCTCAGAGCATTTAAAAATGAGACTTATTACCTCATTCCTTCACTGATAGGGAAAATAAGGCGGGGAACTGTTGTGTTTTAGGGCACATAACTGGCCAGTGCTGGAGCTTGGTTATCATCCCAGCTCTGTCCACCAGTCCAGCCCCCTAACTAAACAGTAACATACACCTAAAATTTAGATAGTGATTTTTATTAATAGGTCTCAGAGCATTTAAAAATGAGACTTATTACCTCATTCCTTCACTGATAGGGAAAATAAGGCGGGGAACTGTTGTGTTTTAGGGCACATAACTGGCCAGTGCTGGAGCTTGGTTATCATCCCAGCTCTGTCCACCAGTCCAGCCCCCTATCTGCCAGGAAACACTGCCTGTTTGCCAAACAATCAAAATGCATCCAAACTGGCCAAAATATTGCAAACTTTTCGTGTGTATGGCTTTGGCTCATTCATAAACTACATGTCTCAGTACTATGATTTACTCCATTCATTGTTTTCCAGAAAACAGTACTCTCTATCATAATCACACAAATAGCAAACCTGTCCTGGACAAGTTCTTCAGTTCTCTTTAAAGCCATGTTTCATTCCCATGCTTAGGTGGGGGAGAAACACCCTTTCTCCATTGTTGTTTTGCAGTCTAACCCCTTCAGCATTTTTGGGCAAAGCAACTTAAAAATAAAAAATCAGAATGTATACAACATGGAGATCAACAATCCTTTATAAAAATTGATCAAGGCTGAATTTTTTGAAGACTGTCTATGGAACTGCTTGCACAGAAGCTCTTAGTTTCAGGCATCTTCTGTACAAAGCATTTATTCATCCAACATATGCTCACATTAAAATGGGTTATTCAAGAAAGTAGCCATCTCAGGTCGGAGACTATTATATTCAACCAAATAATCCTTCTTTACACATGTTATGAACATCACAAATTATTTTTATTATTATGATGACCTTGATCTCTTCTTTTATAATTTCTTTCAGCTCAAGAGCAATATTTTTTCAAGAAAATGGAAATAAAGCTCCTCAACTTCACAGTACAAATGACCTGAAAGAGACTTTGCTTTACCTGAACAGAGTGGCTTTCAGGAGCAAAAGACTGCCTCCTAGTGTAATATTGATGTAAGTTTCTCTACTTTCATACCCCGGAAAGAATGAGAAAACACATAGCTGAGCTTGAAAAATGATTTAGCTAAGGTGCTACTAGTTTTTCTTTCAGAACATCAAATGTTAAAACTCATCTTGGACCAGTTTCTTATTTAATTTGATCTTTTTCTTCCAAAGACTCAGGAGACTTAGCATGCTGAACCAAAAACACCAGGTTAAGACATGTGAGATCAAAACACAGCATCTGCATAGCTCTAAAGGAGCTATTTCCAAAACCTCTGCTATTTTAGCCTAAATGTTCCCCCGCATGCCCACAGCTCTGCTGCTGGACTGCCCAGAGCTGTCCCAGCCTGAACCAGTAGGCACTTCACTCACACCCCATTCATGCATGAAAATAGGCAAGGCAGCAAACAAGGCCTCTGACAGGGACAGTGTAGTTGGCATATTTCTCACATGTGCCAAGAAGAGCATCTCTCCTGGAGAACATAGCAGAGACAGGATACTAGCTTGTACAGAAGGGACACAGAACAAATGGATAAAAAATATTGTTTCCATTTCATTAGCTGAGGTACTCTGCCTAGCAGTTAGGGCATGTTCCCAGCAAGGAGGAGATACAGATTCTCCACAGCCCCAGCAAATTCCTGACTGCATCTCTGTGAAAAAAACTCAACTGTTTTCTGGTATTTGAACTCAGTTGTGAAAAAACAAATTCACTGGCATGAAGCTAAGCATTTGTATATATAAGCAATATGTGAAAGGAAACCAGCTTTCCTGAACCTACAAGTTGCATACAAAATCTTCGCATCGGTATAATACATATCCTAGGAAGCTGATGGAAGGGGACTTCCAGGATCTCCCACAAGTCTCACAGCTTCATTTTGAAATGGGGCACAGCAGCCTTACATCCCTTACAGGCACGAAGCCACCCTACTCATCTTCCCTTCCAAGAACAACCCTGCTGATTGTGATGTGATAAAAGCCCAAACAGAGGCTCAAGCTGTTCGAGAGATCCAGGCTGAGATCACAAAGTATGAGTATTAACAATTTATGACTGTAGTGTTTCAGGTTTCAGTGGCTGTTTTCCTCACTTTCATTTTATCCCCTCTTCATAAAAGCTGTCAGTTCACCTATAACAGTTGATTTTCATTAATGGGTAAACAGCAACTTTTAATCAAATAATGAATGTACTACTCCCCATGATAGTTTAGTAATAAGGATGATGACACAGTATAATGTTCTGACATAATCTGTCTCCTTAGAAGACTCTAATCCTCATTAATTGCCATGTTAAACATGACTCAGAACTTACTCTAGGAGGCAATTAGTAAAGCACACCACAAATTAATAACTAGAAGCTTCCTAGTATTACAACCCAAATTTCACCACCCCCGGCTGTCAGTCTCTGAAAGAGGACCTGCTACACCTCCATCCACTTTCTGATGTACATTGAAAAGGAACTGGCTAAACTGAACATGATCCTGATTAGTGCAAGAGCAAGACAGAGAAGAGTAATTGTAGCTCATTCATGCGTTTCAGTCATTGAGCTTGTTACACCATTTCTGTGGAAGGCAATGAATGTTGCTCTTTCTGCGAGTCCCTGTACAGTTGTCTCCCTCCTGGACTCCAAGCCATTTCCCTAGTTCAGTTTTAGCAGGCGACTACTTGTGGTCTCCTCACCAAATTACAGTCCCTCTCTTCTGATCTTCATCAGGGGTCACTGACACACTCCCACTTTGCAGCAGGTCTCTGAACTACGACCTTCTGAATTTGGGAGGAAAGTCAGGCACCGGTAACTTAGCTGAACTCCTTATCAAGGTCAAGTTCACCCTGCCTCAGTCTTTTGGTGGTTATGAGGGTCCTTCCTCCTTTATGCTTCTGAATGTTTCTACTGTGTGGGGACAGCATGATGATTTACAAATCTGTTTGATACCAAGACAGTGTCACTAAGGCCATGTCTCCATGGCAATATTACATTAATTTACTTTCCTCATTTACAGGAAAGAACAGAATGGTTAAACATAGCAGCATCCACTACACCTTATCTTACCATACAGTTTTCCTGGTAAATCATTTGCCTCTGCAGTTTTACCTTTGTTCATATTAACTGCTTTGTACTATGGGCAGATGTCTCAGGATGGGAAAGCTGTCTCTTGCCATTTTTCTCCTCATGATTGTAGCATATCTACGAGAAACTATAAAAATTATATGAGAAGTAAAACTAACACATTCCTCTGATTATCTTCTTGGCATTCATTATTTTTCCAGTGCCACTTCTGAACAGCTTCTCTGGCAGCAAAACCCCCATTCTGAATGATGTGAATTTGACAGTTCTTAATAAGAAACAGATGGCACGTGTATTTGCAGTGATGCAGGTGGCTGGATTTGACTCCGCTGTTTCATAGGGATGCAGATGCTACTCTGACTCAACTAATGGAACAAGAGGAGGAGCAGGGGATTTAAATTTAATGTTTATTTTGGCAAACTATATATCTGGACCAATCTGACTTGGGAAATGCCGCTTCAGGATGTTGTCATCTAAAACTGATTTACAGGAAAGGGTAGTGATGTAGAGCCGAAAGACCTGCAGAAATAGAAGAACTTCTAGGTCACAAAGGCCAAATGGAAACTTACACCAGGCTCAACCTGGAGATGTTGCAGCAGAACACTACTCATGAAATCTCTCCTTAAATGAAACAGAGACAAGGACAACTCTCTGCCTGTGAGCCGAAGTTGTACAAACTGGCTGCAGCTGCACTATAGAGGGCTTAGCCCCTTGTCATGTACTGATGGCCTTAAGACATAATAATTATTGTGAGGTGGGGACAGGAGGCAGGGATTAAGCTCCTGGTTTCTCTGTTAATGTGAGAGCCGGTTTGCAGCCAATTGGAGGGAAGTTTTCTTCGCTTGGCAGAGGTGGTGTCTTTGCATGCCCTGGGTAAGGCATGAGAGTAGTGTGGGAGTATCTGGAGATACAAAGTCTCTGGGGACAATGTTGGAAAATTTTAAAGTAGAAAGAGCCAAATCTACAGGCATCTTGTCCAATCACTGAAAAAGCCTGAAGACAGATAAGACTGGCCTAGAACAAGATCATGTGCCCTCAGTATGGGTAAGAGGAGCAAAAGAAAGAGTGGCTGCATGACCAGTCCCAAAGAAAATGTTTTTCCTTGCACAGTTCTGGAAATACAGGCCATTATCAGTAATTTCAGCACTAATAAGCAGAGTTCCTTGATTATTGTTCCAAGTTGAAAATCTTTGTAAAGATACTGACTGGAGAAATGTTTTTCATGGCATCTCAGCTGCTGTAAAGTTTCTGTGCATTAGTGATATTTGGGGCCAAGGTACTTTTAATTTTTTTTTTTTAATTTATTTTAAGATCTTTTTCTATGTCTGCTTATTCTTTAAACATAATGGCAAGAGATATATTTCATTGTCAGACCCATTAATACCCATTTGCTGAACACATGTGGGCAGGGATGCAGTGCATGGGCTGGAGGCGCTAGAGCAGGCAAGACAAGAGAGAGCAAGCGAAGGCCATAAGTATAAACAAGGTGAAGCTGATATACTAGGGAAATAGGTATAAACCTTTATGCCAATGGTGGAGATACCGTGTTCATCATTGAGGTTTAAACAGTGAGTATTCAGATGAATGTTCTTACCTATCTCTTTTACAGCAGTGTATAATTAATCCCTGAAGGAAATAGCTGAAAACCTCAATTATAGTTGTACTGTAACATTGCACAAAGCACTTGGAGAAAAAAGTTCCCTCTGTAACATTTTCACGCTGGCTGTTAGCAAGCTCTCCTCCACACTGTTTTCACTCAGACTATGTAGAAGATTTTTGTGCATGGCCAGCATGTCACGTCCTACAACCCTGGAGAGATGCATTTACACATTTCCCCCAGTCAGCCTCACATGTACAGGTGAAGGCAGCGGCTTATAATAGACATGTGGATACTCTTCTGCCTTCTCCTGGGCTCCCTGTTGATTTGTGAGACAAGACACTGCTCTAGGGTGACAAAGGCTATGCACAGAGGTACTGGGAGGGGTCACTCCAAGTGTGGAGCTGCAGAGTGTGGGGTGGTGTCCGGACCTTTTGTGAATCCTTCAACAGCATCTTTCAACAAATAAACTCCTTTGGGAAATATTCTTGTCCTGAAGATGATCGGTGCAACTTCAGGATGAAGTTAACACCATATCTTGGTTCTTAGCCCTGTGTCAAAGCTCTATGCACCTTCAGATTACCAATACAAACGTTTGTGGGTCAAATTGTAACACAGATCACAGAAATAATCTGTGTTAAAACAACTCAAAAAAGTCCTTATATCTACACTTTCAAATACCAAATGATTTATTTCAGAAACAGCACATGTGAGCGCAAAGGACTTTAAAAAGAGGAACTCATTGACATTTCTGTGATAAAACATGACTGGGTAGGAAAAAAACTAAACTGATGTGCTCTTCTCTACTCTCATCTGCTTCTGCAGAGACATAATTGAGCCCTAAAGCTATTGTCCTTTTGACATCTTTAACTCATTAACAAGAAATTAACTCTCACTTTATTTGTGTCAGTACCATGCATGACCTCTCCTTGAAATAGACAGCTCTTGAAAAACAGGGCATTATATTCTCATTTTGAACTTGACTGGGAAATGGATTTTTCTAAACACCAATTAGTAAGTTTCAATTTATATTTGTCTTACTGGACAATGCCAATAACAGATCAAGACACATCTACTATGATAATGTGATACACCGTAACAAAACATGCAGGGTTTACCTGCATTTAAAACAGACATACTCCAAGGAGAAAACATGTTAGCACCCATGCTCAGTTTTATAAAGTGAGGCCTTGTACAGATTGAATATACCAGTTCTTTTCATGGGATGACTTGTTTGTTCTCATCGCAAAGAAAATCCTGTTGGTTCAAAGAATCACAATGTCTGAGCAGCGTCGACAGACATTTGCAGTATGAACCAAACCTGGAAAAAAAGTGAGATTCCTAAGTATGCACACAGAGAATCTCTCCCTAATTAACCCCACTGAAGGGAGACTTTTTCGGTTCCCTTACAAGTTTTGACAACAGGAAGAATTGTAAGGATATATTTAAAGTATTAGCATAATTTTCATATACAATTTTGCCTGTCAATTTTAAACTTAACATCTATTTTTTGTTTGTTTGTTTTGTTTTGCTTACCTTGACCATGGACTTACCTTGCACAAAGAACCTGCATTTAGGCAACTTCAACTTCTTAAAATTCCCTCTTCTCCTGCTCTTTAACCCTGAATGCCTCGAGCATCCTAGAAGCCTTCATTTCCTTCAAAAAACACATGCAGAAATGCCTACATAATGGTGCCACTGGGCTGCACAAAATGTGCAGGTGAGTCTGTAAATTATCTCTAGCCAAATGTAGAATATGGAACTGATATTTGACAACAGTGACCCAGGGTAAAATTTCTATGAGCTCATGGAGAAGAGAGTTATGCATCATCTTTACAAGATTCAGACAGCTGCATTTTCCTGGTATAATATGTGTATCAAAAAGATGAAAACCATAATCTTAGTAACTGTTTTGAAAATGGTTTTAACCATTAGATAGGCAGGCCCATTATCGTGAAGCCATTTATAACACTACTTTCTCAGCAATATGTTTATGAACATCTTTATGTAACTCATCACATTTATGAATGAATATAGGCTCATAACGCTTTTCTGATGAAGGGAATATTTTCATCTGTGTTTTATAAATGTGGAACTGAACCACAGAGATATGAAACAACACACAGGTAAGGGAACGTTAGCACTTTCTGGATGATGCCTTTGGAAGAGGTGTAATTTACCAGCTTTACTCACCTTACTCATACTAAGTTATGGTTAGAATGCAGCTAAGGGGTTTCAATCACTACTGTGTTATAGGAATACTGAATTTGATCATACTCTCAGCATAAATACACACCAACAGGAGAGAAACTGCAAAAATCATGCAAGAAGTAAGCAAGTAAGGAAATCTGTAATTTATATTGATAGAACTGAAAAAAAAAATTAATGAGTTTACTATTATGTTATAATGTTCTTAAGATTTAATCTGTGCTTCTGAGAAACGACACCGGTTTCACAGAGTCAGGCAAAGGGCAACATGATGATAAGATCCAACAATGACAAACTTGAACAGTCTTTGTGTTAACCGCCTTGCTATTTCGCCCCCTTCCACCCTGGCACATAGACACACTCCTGTAAGATCCAAATGACAAACTTGAACAGTCTTTGTGTTAACCGCCTTGCTATTTCGCCCCCTTCCACCCTGGCACATAGACACACTTGCTCCAAGAGCCATTAGGTTTTAAAAAGCTGCTAAATTTTATTGCACTTACCCAAAAGCGCTGACTTTCAATTTTGACTTGCAGAAAAAAAACAAAAAGAAAACAAAAGGCACATAGACACACTCCTGCTCCAAGAGCCATTAGGTTTTAAAAAGCTGCTAAATTTTATTGCACTTACCCAAAAGCACTGACTTTCAATTTTGACTTGCAGAAAAAAAACAAAAAGAAAACAAAAGAGAAAGCAGGAAATCGTTATTTTTATTTTAACAAGAAAGCATCAAAACCGAGTTTATCTCTGAAGTTTACTGCTACTTTTTGTTTATTAAAAAAAAGTATAAAACAGTGGTTAGTATTTCAACACAATCCTCAATAAGCTGATTTTACATTAAGATTTCTAAGAAAATGTTCAGTCAAAATACATTTCCTACTAATAAACCTTAGCAAAAATCAGACTTTAAAGAAATGACAGAGTAGTAGAGAAAATAAATAGGCTTTGATTCAAATAGTGTAGCAAGGACTTTGAACTGCCTAGTAATGGTTGGTAACTAAGCAAGCTCATTTCGCACTCAGTATTCCTGTGGTAATCCTAGACTCCTCAGGGCTCACCACAGCAACTGCATATTTATCCTAATTTTAAATATAATTTTAAAAATAGATAGATGTTGTAAAGAATCAAAAAGGAAATGTTAGGTTTTAAAATTATTCACCTATCGTGTGCTGCCAGAATTTTCATCTCGAGAGGTGAAATAGTGAAACAGTAATTCACACAAGACAAATGTGATAGAGTGCACTGAATCACTTCCAGTGGGATTATTCAAGGCATGCAAAAGTTTAAGCCATGCTTAAGGCCCTAGATTTCAGCCACAAATCCTGGTCATTTGCCTTGGAATGAGTGGAACTGTTCATCTAAATGACCTAGATGTGCTGTAATCACTGGGGAGCTTTCAATGACAAGGTGTTCAAATATCAACTACTAATTATTATTTACAATCATTAACCTAAATCAAAGTTGATAGAAATGACCACCACTTCAATTTGCAAGTCTCATTCTCCTTAAATAGTCCCAGGATGCTGAGGATGGTAATTGTTTCAAAGTCGTTTGTATGTGTGTATGCGGTCAGTATGGTGGGAAGAGATAGCATCAGTTTTGGGGAGTAAATCATTAGAGGAGCAGTGAATTGCCCTGGGAGATTAGTCCAATAGAGCAAAGCTACTCCTTGCTCATTATGCCTCTTAAATAGGCACTTTTTCCCCGATTGAACTCCAAGGGCAAAACCAAACAAGCAACAGGACTGTTACACTGGCTCCATCTCTGATCAAATTTTAAGAGTCAGCAAATAAACCTGAAAAGTATTTCCTGTACGTAAGCCCACGTGCCTTCTTCCTGGCATGTCAATCTACTGTTAATCTAAACTCCTGGTACCACACAGTCGCATGGTCTTCATTTAGTAGAAATTCAGTGATTGGTCTGTTTGTGAGTGCAGAGCAAGCTTTGGAAAAGTGAAGCCAGAAAGTGAAAGCAATACCAAGAAACAGAATGCAAACCAAGTGAAGCTGAAAGGCTCAGGCCTAACTCGGGTGTTTGAAGAAAGTTGTGTGGTGAGGTCAACCAGTTATTTCAAAAAGGCAGAGATTTGACATTACTGCAAATTGATATATGAAAGACATGCTCTTTGAGGCGTGCAAATGTCCGGGAGGGTAACAGGTTTCATTGCAACTGTTTCCACTCAGACTTGCACCAGTTTAGTGGCTTTTGTTTAGTTAAAGCAAGGCAAATTCTGGCACATAATGTATTTTTGGTTTAGATTGGGTCACAACAGCCTACGTTCAAAGTTCCTTTTCTCACCTCCCAGGACAGTAACATTGAGACCTTGATATTGTAAAGCTAAAATAAACCAATTTTTAAAATCCTGTATGTAGCATAAAAAATATACTATAAACCAAAAAGCTATATATAAAATATAATTTATTAAAATGGAATCAAGTTTAAAATATTACTTTTCAGATCAATTCCTGATTTATTCTAGGGATTATGGTATGTTGACCATATAGCTCTATATTTATATCATTAATCAGACCTGAGTCATGGCAATATTACTTTTTAAGACAAGAGAAAACAAAAAAGAGAAAAAAGAAAAAGAGGCCTTCACGTAGGAAGTTGAATTTATCTTTAGTTCTGTTGCCCCCAGAGAGCACTTTAGAGCAGGTCCTGTGATTAATCCACTACCCAATGCCATTGCAAATTGCTGGGTTAATGAAGAGGGGTCAAGTAGGGAAATGGGAGGAGAGAATAGAAAGGTGTTGATCATCTGTAAATGACTTGCTGCAGGGAGTACACTTAAAGCTCAGAGAGTGAAGTACACCAATTTTTTCTTGGATGATAAGCACAGGATTGGCTTTACTTTCAGTTCTATATTTCACCAAAACTTCCCTGTCAAAATAATTCCTTTTGTGTACCTAGCAGTGTAAAGTTATAGCAGAGGAATTTCATGTGCAAAGAAAGGAGTGAAATACAGGCAGACCAGAGAGAAAAAATGTGAAGCTTTTTAGGTAAGAAAATATATATTTTTTAATAATAAAAGTGCAGTCTTTAAAATGCTGCTACTGCTTACAGAAGAAAAAAAATCTATCAATTTTGTTTAGTAAATTCTTGTATTTTGTACCTTTCACACTTCTTTTTCTAGTAGTTACTTAAAACTGGGTGGCATCGCTTCTCCCATAGAACTTGTGTTGTACCTGGACGATGGCTTACTTCCCGTCCCCTTATACATTCCAAAATTATAGTTATTATTACATTTCACTAACTTCATGCTATAATTTAGTAAGTTTTTTGTGCATGCATTATTCACGTATCTTTATCTTTGCATTGCAGATTTCTTTTAAGTATGTCACTACCTTTACAAGTGCTCCAGTTTGAAACTGGCAAGACACAACCTTTATTTCTTGAGGTTTTTTTTAATAGATGGCGGTTCTATCAAGCAAAGAAAATACTAAAGACTGTTCCCTCCCCCTCCTGTAAATAACTAGCATTAAAATAACTACTGTCTTACAGTCTCAGCTTTCAGACCTCTTCATGTATGAATGGGGTTACTCTTATGAGTGACATTACCCTTATGTTTGTAGGTTTAGGATTTTCTGCAGTGTTGCTCTCTTTGGCTTCTTCAGTGAGCCAGGCTCTGTTGCATGATGAAGGATGCAGGACATCCACATGGAGTTTCAGAGTGAGCAGGATCTGGTTATAGGGTCTATCTGTTGCCTGTTCAGGACGCACAGTATGTGCCCTGATCCCTTGTTACTCTTCATGTAAATAACAAAATTAACATTTCAAACATTCCAGTGTTTTTTATTTTACCATTCCACCACCTCCTGAACCCATGTAATAACACTGGATTGAACTGTGAAGCAGAGAGAGAAATAGCTAATATAGGATATAAAAGACACATCAGCTTCTCTATCACTTTCTAAAATTACAGCTTTTATGCTCATTACTTTTATAAGAAATAATTTTATGCTGTCAATTTTTCTAAGTAGTGTCATATGTTAATTCTGTGTTTTAGTTGTTCCCAAGAAAGTCACTGTCCTTTTTTTAATTTATATGTTTAATGGGTGCGAAGGGGAAAACTGTAACAACTTCCCAAGCCAGGAAAATCAGAGCACGTCTTTAAACTCTTTTAAGGAAATTAATAATCTCATTTCCAAGAGGAAAAGAAGAAACCCTTCTGATGTCTTAACTTTCATTGGGTTATCACATGGTAAGTTGTTCATCACACGAGGATATAATCGATTTTCGTGTCCGCTGTGAAGATATTTCTAGAGGGGGAAAAAGGGCATGAAGGTCACATAATAGTCTGCTTTTCAGAGGATACTTTATGTTACCATCTTTTAAATGCACAATCAAATGCACAAAAGGTGTTGGTACATACTGATATCTATATTAGTTAAAAACAAACAGACAAACAAAAGCCCTACATGTTAATGAAAACATGCAGACTTCGTGCAAAGGACCTTTACATCACAGTGCGGTTTCTTTAGCAAATAGCAGGGAGTCCTCGAAGCTGTGAGGCCTGGTAAGTATGCAGGCAGCCATCGGCAACACAGTTAGCAGGCCCTTTCATGAACACAAATGCACTCTTCTGGGCTCCTGAAGACATCACAAATGCCTGCTAAAATATCCATCGAAATACTTGAAATATGTTGGTCCTATGGAGAAATGGGAAGTGACGCATCATCATTTCATTACTTTTGTTAATTGGTGCAGAAAGCTATAAAGGACTGATGATTTCCTTTAGAAAAAAGGAAGCATATGTAGAGGTAAGTTCAGAAGCTTGTGCCAAATCCTCCCCCCTTCAGAGGTGATGCAACAACTTCAGGTTGTACGCCAGTTAAACACTGGATAGTATGTGATCAGAAAAACACGTTTCGCCTCATGCTCCCGATTTTGAGATGTGAGGGCAGTTTCAAGCTCAAGAAGCCAGCACGTAAAGAACAACTCCCTGTGTTTCATTGGCCCAGAAGGCCAATCTCAGACCCCCCCGGTCAGTGCCTTGGGATATGTATCAGCAGCACTGGTTATCACCTCCCCTCACTTGGGGAGAAGAGAATTTTTAAAATTCCAAATTTTTAATTCTAAATTTCTAGAGGAAAAAAGAAAATGGCAGTAATAGAGCTGCCTCCCTTCACCTGCTCTCAGTGCTATTAACAAAGTTGAAGCACTTTATTTGCCATGGGAATACGAAGAGATCCATGCTGAAAGCTATTGCCCTGATTCAGAGAGAGCTATTTCCTTTTATGTTTCCTAACATTTCCCCCCAGCTCCCATGGAGGGTATAAAGAACTGACACTTTTATACTTGATGTAAGAGGTGTGTTACCAGCTTCAGCTGCAGCTGTATGTGCAGTGCCTGTTCACTAGATACATATGACACTTCCCTCCCTTCGTTATCCAGAAATGTCTTCCAAAACATCTCTGAAAATACACACTAGTAAAGAGAGTTTTCTTCTTGGTGCCACCTTCCTACCCACTCCCTTTTATTAAGAATCCAGACCCGTCTAGCCCAGAAATAGTCTAATTGAGAGTTGTAGTTGCCTGTTTGGACACCAGGGTTTGCATGTCTTTTCCAGACTTCGTAGCCAGAAAACTGGATCAAAGAAAATAACTCGCTATGTTTTTAAAGAACATATGAAAGGTCAGGTCCTCAACTGAGTGCCTCCACAAACTTTAATCTCTGATTAAGCACAGAAACAAAAACAAAAGCCTGAAGGCAATTGTATCTGTTACTGAAAGAGTAATTGGAACTTATGAGGATGCTGCTTAATTTAGTCTTTGACCTTTTGAATCTCCTAACAGGTCAGGATAACTGTGCAGAGTCTTTGCAATAGGCAAACAAAGCAAATTTTAAAGGCATCAGGCTTAAACTGGTGGCCCGGATGTCTGCAGCTAAAGTAGGTGCCTTAATTGCTCAGCAAATTTCCTGCAACAACTTCTTATTTCTGACTGTAGCCCATGGGCTGAACAGGAACTGCTGCCAAAATGAAGGAATCTGTTTCCTGGGGACTTTCTGCATATGTCCAAAGTATTTTACTGGTAAACACTGTGAACGTGATAAACGTATTGGGTGAGCAAAATGTGGAGTGGAATTTTTTCCCAGAAATAGTAACAAGCTTACTTTCAAGACATGTAATTCCACTTCCTAGGCTTTTTTTATTATTGCTGTTATTTCATAACATCACAGATTCTGTGGCACGGTGAGGCATGGGGAGTAGACCAAGGATGGCTGCCTGCTCTGCCAGTGTGTCCATAGGGTCCTTCACTGTTTTCCTCATGGCCTGAGAGATGGCTGTGGTAAGAGACACAGGATGCCCTGTATGATGGGAGTCCTTAAACCAGCACCCAGCTGTCCATTCTTGTAATTCATGCCTCTGAGTATCGCTGAGTCAATTCAGCTGCCTAAAACAATGGCAAACTTCGTGGCGATCCCTTTCAGCTGCATCAAAGTGTTAAATGCGCTTAGGCATCTAGTGATACTTCCCCCCCTTGACCATAACCAGGTTCTCATGACCTTGATCACCAATGTGATGGAAAATCATAATTGCTACAAAAATGGCACTTACCTCTCTCCACAGAAAAGAGTGTGGATGTGGCTTGGGGCAACTTAGAGGGGGACAGATGGGGTTGGGGTTTGTTGGGTATGGCTGGTAGAAAGCTTCTCGGGGATGCAAGGACAGGCTCTGCTAGCCAGCAACAGTCCCATTAGAGACCAGCCTGTCACTAGTTACCTTAGGTTTTACCAGTTGCCAAATCTTTTCTACATTAGGAACAATGACATTTGACCCATCACAGTAGTAGAGAGAGTCTTGAAAAACAAGTGCAGTCTCTTCTGCCCTACAATGACTCCTTTAGATCCAGACTTGAGGCACAGGCAGGACATTGCTTTTATAGTTTCTATTTACAGTGTTAGCTTCAGAAAGAAGTAGCTGTTTGGGGGTTTGTTAGTGGATTGTTTTGGGGTTTTTTCCACCTTAAATTCTATGTGAAGCTTGAAAGGTTTGGATAAATAATATCTGGAGTTTGTAGGTTTGTCCAAGTGTGAAACTTACCATTTGTGGGAAAGTAAATGGAGAACACCGCTTCAATTTTCCTACTTTCAGTGGTGAGTGATTCTAATTTATCTGACCTGCCAGAAACTTAAGAATAGATCTGATGAGTACGTGTGTGTGCATGCATACACATATACATATGAAAAAAAATATGTACACATGCAGAGATATGAATACACAGTTATATTTATATTTACCGATGATTTTCCTACTCAGTGGTGAGTGATTCTAATTTATCTGACCTGCCAGAAACTTAAGAATAGATCTGATGAGTACGTGTGTGTGCATGCATACACATATACATATGAAAAAAAATATGTACACATGCAGAGATATGAATACACAGTTATATTTATATTTACCGATGTACATAGTGTGTATATATACACACAACATACTAAAATACAAAAACATTGGCTTTCTATATCCAAACGAGGTGATGTTGATCAAATTTGATTCATGAGCAACTATGTGGTGAACTTCTTTCAGAGGGTCTTCAATTTAAACAAAAGTCTTCTAAATGCATGAACTTATCTATGTTTGTGTGTGACAAAAAAAAGAGGGCTTTTCTGTGTTAAACATTTATCACATTAAGCTATTAATGCTAGAATTAAGCAAACAAAAAAGGACAACATTCTGATTACCAAATTTGCTAATGGTTTTACCAGGTTAATTGGATTTTGTTAATCTCTTCAGAATGAATTTTTCTATCCGTGTTCCCTTGAGGACTTTCCTTGCAAAGGAAGAAAAAGCCTGAGAGCTTTAGTACTCTGACATTTTTGTTTCACATTAAAACAAATTTCTGAGTCTCTAGAGGGAACATTAGCTCCAGCTACTTACTCTATATGCACTTGCAAAGAAAAATATGGCAGCACTTAAAAGGCAACATTCTGGTGAATATCTGAGATTTACATATGAATACTCAGATATTTTCTCTCCTAAGCACCATAAAGTCTCATCAGTCATTTCTTAAACGTTCCGAGTGCTGCTGTTTGCTGCTCTTTCAAAACTGTGAACACTGTCTTTAAGGACCCTCCATCACAGCCTGTTCAGCTGAAGTAGCTTCTGGGAAGGCTGAAAGGAAGTAGTTTAGAGCAATGAAGAACTTGAAACAACCCAGGCAAATCATTCTTGTTTCTGCTTAATTTAAAGCTATTTAAACGGAAGGTTTTTGTTTGTTCAGGTCTTACAAAAGAAAATCCGCCTGACTGGATGCAGGTTGGACCCAGGTCTGAAGGACTGAGCCTTCAGCATAAAGCCTACCTCCTTACTGTGCCAACCCTGTTCCCACTGCTTTGGCAGCTTCTCTAAGGAAAACAGTGGTAGCCTGACTGACAAAACAGTTCGAATATGGAGCTTCAGGTAGCTGGCAGCTCCAGACCTGACTGTCTGCCTGTGGTGGGAGGATTGCAGGGCACCTCCCTGTCCGCCTTCCCCACAGCTGCATGAATGGAAGGGCTACAGCACTGGAGGGATGGCACGTTTCCTGGAAACTGAAAGAAAGATGCAAAAAAACCCACTTTTCTGCATCTTGAAATAGCCTTATTACATCTAACAATTGACATATTGTTTAGTACTGAAAGATCAGTTATTCCAGTGGAAGAAAAAAACTTCTTCATATACTTGTTATCTTTATAACTTATTGTTAATTGCCTATTTCAGCTACTGAAAAGATAAACTTAAAACCATTTTCATAGTGTTATGTGTAAAGTTGTTTGGGAGTGGTGGTTTTTTGTTGGTTTTGTGACTTTCTTGGTTTCAGGTTTTTTTCAAGAGAAAGTTTTCTTTTGAATCATGTTTTTGGTTTCAGGTTTTTCTCAAGAGAAAGTTTTCTTTTGAATCATGTTTTTTAAAGTTTGCGTCTTAAATATTTATTGGGATTTTAGGTGTGCATTTCACCTTTCTAGTTACTATTGCCATGTGTAAATACATTCTTATTTCAGAACTAATTCAAGCATTTAGCTTGTTCCATTTCTTAAAAACGATAAGCATACGGTAGTAATGCTTGTCAGAATTTTGAAACTGAATTTCCAACATGTAATTTATGTAGAAAACAACTTGTTTAACCACGTAATAGAGAGTAGCGAAATTTTGAGAAATCAAAACTTCCTTTCAAAAACAAAAATAGCATTATTGATTTTCTTTCCTTTAACATTTTTATCTTGGGGCCTCTTCTCAGTTATACTTTTTTATTTCAGCAGAGCTGGAAAATTCACGAGAAGTATTAACACCTTAAAATAAAGATGTCTTTATTTTCAGTGTGCACACTCAGGGCCTTTTCAGTTCTGATAAGTAACTAACTGAGCAAATTGTTTATTTTCTACTTTAAAGAGTATTGTTTGAAACTAAAAATGAGGCAGAAAGAATCACAAAATTCAATCTCATTTCCACTTTTCATGTTTTTTTCCTCTAGGGAAGAGTCTGGGACTGTTGTTGAGCAGATTTATACCTATGCCCATCACGACAGAGCTAGCACATCATTGAAGCCAAATGCTAAAATACATGTTCAATGATGGTTTATTGTCAGTTATTTATTAAGCCTGATGTTTTTAAAACTAGCACCAATTGAATTAAAAAATGATCTTTCTGTCAATCTTAGGAAACTGCCTACAATACATAGATCACTGCAGTAGGATTCATAATATTAATATTTATTATATATAATACACACAACATCCTTGGGTCCTGGTTAGTTTCATTAATTCTCATCATATTCAGTAACTGATTTCTTTACTCCCAAGAGCAGATTTTGGTTTGTTGTTTGTTTGTTTTTTTTTTTCCCAGAGGGGAATCAAAGGAATAATAAGAGGTCTTTGCCTATCCTAACACAGGAAGTTCAAGGTAACCTTATATGGTACCGTATCTCACAATACACTTCTACACACAAAAGAGCTCCGTGTTTGCCAGCCTGTATACAATCAGTGAGGTCGGTCTATGAGAAACAACATATGTTCATACCCAGGTGGGATCTGTTGCACAAGCAATAGTTGCTCTTTCATAACTCTTTCCTATGTTGGGAATTTTAGTCACATAACTGCTCTTATACAGACCACCAGTAACTTAGCCACTGCCTACAGCAGGGAAAATGGGTTCAGGTACAGTTCTATCTAGCACAACAGTAGGCATTTTACTCCTGATGTGGACTACAGAAATTTTGCTTAAAAACATGTTAGCTGATCATGATGGAGCTTATGTAATGGAAGGAGGTTAAAAA
Source organism: Aptenodytes forsteri (assembly GCF_000699145.1). NCBI lineage: Eukaryota > Metazoa > Chordata > Aves > Sphenisciformes > Spheniscidae > Aptenodytes > Aptenodytes forsteri. The sequence continues at coordinate 562,680 of NW_008794083.1, forward strand.
TATCTTAACCAACATTTTCTTCAAAGATTGTCTGGTTCCCATAGTCCCTAAGAGTTTTTGTCTTTTCCTCCATTAGGGCAACCTGATTAAAATACTTTCATTCATTCAAGAAAAGACAAAGAAGTCATCAAGAGTTCAGAAATGGATTTTTTTCCCACCCAGCCTAATCTGGGACAAATAAGTTCTATGTGTACGTGGGACAAGTTCTGTTTTCAGCAAACTTTTCAGAAGCAATTGAGCTGCACTCAATTAACTCTGCTGACAATACCTGGCTCTACACTTCCTGTCCCCACCTACACGAACATGTAGCAAGATCCCCAATCTGATTGACCTAATTGGCATTGTGCCAGGCTAAAAAAAACAACCCATAAGGCATCCCGTAAAACTCTAGCTGGCCATCCGTGTCTTACCTTGTTGTAGGATAGGTAACTACACTGACGTGTAGTTAAGATAACAGAAAGTTGTGTTAATCCTCTTTAACACCCAATTTTTTTTTTTCCTAGTAAGGTTTAAGGACTTAAGGGTATATATTTCATGTACATTTTTTCTTATCCGTGTACAAATAAATGAAAATGAGAAAGCAACTAGAACACTAATTCTCTACTCAGTGTTCATTAGATGTAAATGTGGGAAGAGCGGTTCAATGGAGTCCAGTTTAATTCTGATATCTCTCTCATCACAAAAGGAGAATCAGAGCTGCCAGAGAGAAAAAATGCTACTTACCTTAGTCACAATTAAACTAAATTAAACACATTATCCTACTGTACACATTATCCCATCATGGAAGTGATTGTTAGTTTTTATTAGGCAACAGAAGGGGATGGGACAGGAGTGCACAAGATTGGGAAGTATCAGTCAAAAGACAGCAAATATTTGTACTTCTGCTTTTCTGAAGAAATCTATTCATTACAACTGGTACTTATTAACAATTCAATTACCCAGGTGACTTTTCTTATTCTTTCAAAACACAGCTTTTTTCTATTCATTACCTTACTTTAAGTATTAGTTATATTGAAATACAGAGGACTTTTCAATTTCTCTTAATTTTTTTCTCTCTGCACTTCTTTATGAAACTGAGAGAAAAGGCAAATTTCACCACAACATAATTAAAGGCTTGTCTCCTCAGCTGGAAACAATAGGCCCTATCCTCCTTCTCTCTCAGAGAAGCACTGAGCCCATTTTGCCTGTGCAGCTTGTCATGCTCCAGCACAGGACTATAAAAACGACAGGCTCAGATCTGGATTTGGACCACAAATACATCTGTGTGTGCCTTGCCAACAACCCAGACCTGTGCAGGCTCCTGTGTTCTCTAGAGGAGCTGTTGCAGCACATTACCATAATTTTTGGCCGGAGAGGTATCCCGAAGCACCTGGTTTGCTCAGTGAATCTGGAACAGACACACCGCTAAATTGACCTTGGTAAAATTACAGCCTTCGGGAGACGTTAACTAGCCCTGCTCTGAGTCTTATCTGCTGAGACAGCTTCAGGGACACAGTCTCTGGTTAGGAAGGCAGTGTTGACAGCTGTACATAAGGTCTGTGTGCTGTTGTTGTATGTAGAGAGTTTCCCTCTCCTGGAGGGACATAGGAACAGCTGCTAGGAAGCCTAATGAAGCCACGAACAACCTGAATAGGGACCAAGTCTTTCTGGCCACTTCTTTATGCTGAGAGAAAAGGCAAATTTCACCACAACATAATTAAAGGCTTGTCTCCTCAGCTGGAAACAATAGGCCCTATCCTCCTTCTCTCTCAGAGAAGCACTGAGCCCATTTTGCCTGTGCAGCTTGTCATGCTCCAGCACAGGACTATAAAAACGACAGGCTCAGATCTGGATTTGGACCACAAATACATCTGTGTGTGCCTTGCCAACAACCCAGACCTGTGCAGGCTCCTGTGTTCTCTAGAGGAGCTGTTGCAGCACATTACCATAATTTTTGGCCGGAGAGGTATCCCGAAGCACCTGGTTTGCTCAGTGAATCTGGAACAGACACACCGCTAAATTGACCTTGGTAAAATTACAGCCTTCGGGAGACGTTAACTAGCCCTGCTCTGAGTCTTATCTGCTGAGACAGCTTCAGGGACACAGTCTCTGGTTAGGAAGGCAGTGTTGACAGCTGTACATAAGGTCTGTGTGCTGTTGTTGTATGTAGAGAGTTTCCCTCTCCTGGAGGGACATAGGAACAGCTGCTAGGAAGCCTAATGAAGCCACGAACAACCTGAATAGGGACCAAGTCTTTCTGGCCAACTCAGGCCCTTCTCACAAAGTTATAAAAATGTGTATTTGTATGAGAACATACATTGGCGCTGTCACCAAAAAAGCTATCAAGATAATGTCTCCCACCTGACGTACCACGAAACAGCAGAAATTTAAAAAAAAAAATAGTGTCACCATGGGATACAATCTGTGACGCTTTCTTCTGTGAATAGGCGTTGCGAACTAACAGGTCTTTGGTTTCTTGATGTCCTTCATGAACTTAACATTAAAAGCAACCTGTGAAAGTCATTTGAGAAGCCACACTTAGAAGTGAGGTCTCCTATCAGATTTTTATTGTGCACCAGTTAACAGCTGTCAAGTGTTGCAGCCCATCACATTTCAAACCCCCGTCTTCTGCAAAGTCCAACTATGAAGAGGACAGCTAATTCCCTGTGCCGGGACATACGAACTCTTTGTGTTTCCCTTTGTGTAGCTACATGTCTGATTTCAGGCTGTACTTGCACATTGTTGTAGTGAAGGTCAAGCAGGATACTGATTTTTATGGTCGGCCTAAAATCACAGCCCAGGCCAACAAAATTGCATGTTCAAAACTCCATGTCCTTCAGCAGGACTTTTGCAAAATGTACAGTTGCAGGTTTAGACCCCAGTAAATGGTACTGTCGTCGTTATTTATACCATATCTGCACTGTTGGACACTGCGATAGCCAGAATGAACAGATGCTTAGGAAATTATTCAGTGGCATATGGCTGACCTTGCCATCTCATAGAAGGTTTTGAAACATTGCTTATATTTCTTTTTTATATAATTACAGAAAACTATTTCATGTTTGCTCACACTTGCTGAGAATAAGGAGGGCAATAAATCTGGATTACAGAGGAACCTGAGTACAGCTCACAGCAACAGTGCGGTTTAAATGGAATGTTTTATCATTTGACTTGAAATTACATTATTGTAACATTTTGGAGGCTTGAGTGAGAAATTATGAAAGTAATATTTCTGTAGCACTACAGAAACACAAATTCTTTCAGAAAAGTAAACCAGAAACAAAACAGAAAAATGTTCCTGAAAATCTTGCCCTGAAAGAGTTGCATATCTTTTCAAACACCTCATAAAATCTGCTATTTCTTATGCCCAAATTGAGTCCCGAGGACCACCTTACATAATACAGCAAGTTTGACTAGACAAGAGAACAAATCCAGCTTTAAACATAGATGTCAACAGTGAACAGAAATTACAAAATGTAGTACAAAAATCTGTTCAGAGAAATGGTATTAACCTATGTCACAGTTTTTTGACACCCATCTTTTGTCTTCATGGACATATGACAATGGATTACTTCTCAATCACAGAAATGCCACTATATTTATACCAATTATCTTTGACTGATGGTCTTTATCATTAGCCATTCATCATTTTTTCTGCTCTCCTGTCAAGCTTTGGTCACGCAGTTAAACAGTAGGTACAGAGTGGTGGGACTTAGATCTCTAGTCACACAAGAATAATTAAAAAATTGAAACTAATAACAGTAATATTTCACATATAATGGGCTAAAATTTATTCACATAAACTGTGTGGATCTCTTCTTAAAAAACTAGCAGCACAGTTGGCCACTTTTTCTCAGTCTTATCACATCTGTCTGAAAACTAGCACATCCTGAGATGGTGATGAGTGAATACAAAATGTAAAGTTTTGCCAACTGTAGTGAGATCAAAGGCCTTTTTCCCTGCCCATAGATTGCCACCAGAAATCTACTGTCACACACCACAATGCTGCAAGACATGTGTTGGCATTTCTCTGGTCAAGACATTATATAACCTCATATTGGTTTTCAACACCTGCACTATTTACAAGCATTTGAGTCCTTGCCGTCTCAGTCCCTGAGGACTGCGATGCAGTCTTATGACCTGCTAACCATGAGGATTCATTTCTGTTGTCATGTTTTACTATAATTAAAACTGCCTGTTCGGTCATTTATAGTAAGTCTGAAAACCAGCTCGAAACAGAGGAGCAGGGAACGTAGACTTTCCAAGCTACACATGGGCTACTAAGGGTATATAAATAAAACACTCACTTCACTTTTTCCACTTTCATGGTTTTGTTTTTCTCCATCTCCTTCTTCCCATTCTCTTCCATCCCCACTGCTCAGATACCTTCCAGCATGTACAGCTTTCTATCCTTGTTTCCAAATCCTAGAAACTCCTCTTCCAAAGAAAAGGAAGATGAGTATCTCCTGCCTATGGTGGGAAGTGATACAGGATTTGGACCGGTCCAGGAAATCCACAAGAGAGAGTTTCGCATTTTTTATAACATTTAGATCAAATTCATTGACATGTTCAGATAGTACCATGCCATCGAATCTGGACTGAACGAGGAATTTCAATCACAATAAAATATAATGTTGGGTCCAGCTAGTCCTACAGATTTAGGGTTGGGTCTTTAAGAAGCTCTTACTTGCTTAGGAGAAGTCTGGTGGAGATATATTTACAAAGAAAACCAAGAAAAACAAAAAAAATATGTAGACAAGATGAACTGTAGACTTGTGGACATCAGACGTAAATAAACTGTCACAAAACAAATGCAAAACATGCAGATTTTGTCTGGAATTAAGTCAGGTCCCGTCAGGAATTTTTAACAGATTAAGTGAATGTCTTTCACTGGGTTATTTGGATTAAGATCTTGAACACTGTCCGGGAATAAAGGATAGCAAGAAAAAGGACAGAGTACAAATGTGAGAACACGCTAAGAAAAAAATACAGGGCAAGCCAGTAACTTCTTATGGTATGTCTGTAGAAGATATAGAGTGATAATAACATGGCAGTTCTTTCATGCCCTGACTTCCCACAGTAGAGCAGAAATAAGGTTGCTTTCATAACACACACGACCGTTCTCTATAATCCACATTAAAGGCTGTGAAGGCAGTCAGATACTATGCTGAAATGTTTTTTTTCCTCTCTCTTTAAAATAGGTTATCAAAGTCTAATTATGGCAATTCAGAAAATAGTAGGCTGAATGAGATTAAAAGATAGAAGAAGAAACAGAGAGAAAAGTTATTACTCACTGGTGACACAGACACATTAGCCTTATTTACAGGGCTACTGAGCGTCTATGGCAAGAGCAGAATATGAAAGGTTTCTGAGGCTTCTTGATTTTTCCTGCATTAGAAACATCACAACAACAGATTTTATCCCAGCATTTGTTCATGCCCAAGAGTGGCCCAAAGAAAGCATATTAAGATGAAAAAGGAGATGTGGAGGAAGTGAATAATTCAGCAAAATTTTCTGTCTCAATCTCCAGTGTAAGTATAGGATAGGGTAGGTTCACTGCAGTTATTTAATAAATGGATTCCTACATCAGCTATAGAGTTGTTTTGAACAAATCACTTTACTCCTCAAAGTCTCATTCTTCCCATCTACAGAATGAAAACATTAACACTTATATTCCAAATAAAATGCTGCAAGGTCTGTAAGTAGAAAACTTTGTACATAAGCAGAGCATTCCTCATGCTTCCACTACTGATAGCTGTGCCACTCATTTTCTCCAAATTTCTGAAAAAAAAATCACATCTCTTCTGATATCACCTCCGCAGTGTTAGCTTATCACTTTTTTTAGGTTTATTGCTTGAGATGTGAATGTAAAGGGCAAGTTTTGATTTGATGTACAGTACTGTGCTTTCCAGGTCAGCTGGTTATATGTGCTCAACATTTTACTTTCAACATTGACAATTTCACAGGAGGATTTTTGTGAATTTGTTCACGTACAGCTTGCAAATTATTAAGCAGTCTGGTAATCACTGTCCTAAGAATGGAATAAAATTATAATAAGCATTATGTCAATGCCAGGTTTTCTCCGCTAAAACTCATAATTATTATTTTTCAATAAAATAAATATATGTGCCATACATACCAGCTTATAAACAAGCACAAGTCCAGTGCTTTTCCAATGGGAGCAGAAGGTGATTTTATGTCATTTTTCTGCTCAAGAAGTCCTTATTTATAGGCTTCAGAAACTGACATCCAAGTACTTACAGGAAACATTTCAAGACATAGCCTGACTGCAAGAAACACAACAGCTGAGAAATTGCATGATGCTTTATATGATTTTACTGCTGAAGAAACAAAAGAGAAAAAAAGAGTCTCTTTTGCTGTCAAAAGAAACCCAGCCTAATTTTTTTTTAATCCAAGTAAAGAAATTATGTCTTTCTTACACAATGCTTGAAGCAAACTTTCATTTGTGTCTGCTTAGATATGAGAGGAGACATCTTTCTGTCTTATACTGGGGTAACTCTTCACTGACTTAGTGCAGTTATCTTTGATTTATGCTGGTTTCACCAAGATTAAAATTTGACCCCTTTTCTTGTATTTGTTTATATAAGACATGAAAAATGACATGTTTTTCAAGCAATTAATAACTGAGAGACCAAACTAATAATAAAAAGCTTGTAAATTAAAATGTCAAGCAGGCTAGCGCAACATTTGATAAATTACTATGTTGTTCCTGAGGATTACATTTTAATGTCATTCTAATAGCTTGATTATAAAGGACAATTACCACATTTAAAGTAGGCTGGGCAGAACATAACTAGATTCAGATCTAATTTTAAACTAACCTGCATGTAACATCTCAACAGAAATATATTTCTTAACTAAACAAAATTGCACTAACTTATTAGAATGTGGGGTATTTTTTTCCTCTTTTCTCCCCAATACACCTACTCATTTAATTTCCTTTGATATTTTTTGGTTTTTTCTATCTGTGCTTGTTACCGTAAGTCGGCAGATGAAAAACTCTCTAAGACTCAATTTGGACTTTTAGAAAGCAGGCATTCTTTATTGCGGCGCCGGGTGCTAGGTGGAATTTCCACAAATCAAGGACACCTATGGCTAGATCACCGTTACATTTATACACAAGAATTACAAATCAAGATGTTATAGTTGATTGTTTCACAACCAAACATAGAAAGATTCAGTAAAACTTAAGATAATCTTCAACATGCTTTCCAATATACTTGGAACCTTTCCCTTCTGGGACAGTTTACAAATTGCTTGACCACCTCTAAGGAAATTACTTTGAAAAACTGACATTCATTGCCACCTGATGAGCTCTTATGGTGTAAAACAGGAGACCCTAAAGTCCACATCCCTGCCCACAACCTTGCACTCAGCATACTCCAAAGATGCAGAAAAGGAAGAATGAAGGCAGAAAAGGCCAAAATTTAAAATGTCTTGTTTGTGGGACTTTCCAATATACTTGGAACCTTTCCCTTCTGGGACAGTTTACAAATTGCTTGACCACCTCTAAGGAAATTACTTTGAAAAACTGACATTCATTGCCACCTGAGGAGCTCTTATGGTGTAAAACAGGAGACCCTAAAGTCCACATCCCTGCCCACAACCTTGCACTCAGCATACTCCAAAGATGCAGAAAAGGAAGAATGAAGGCAGAAAAGGCCAAAATTTAAAATGTCTTGTTTGTGGGAAACATCTTTTCTAAAAAATCTCTTCTAGAAAAGATTTCTCTACTTTTGCTGCAATTTTTTTCCCGCAATGGAAGTTTAAGGAAACAGATTCTTTAAAATAGCCACAGGGTATCCAAAACAAAACATTGTTTTTAGGAGCCAGAAACAAATGAATAAGACTGGCAAAGTTGAAGTCATTTTCATACACCAGCTGGCAGACTGAAGGAAGCTCATTGGGCTGACCGTCCAGGGCTCAGGACCCTGGAGTTCCCAAAGTCTAAGGCCAGCATTGATTTTTGGTTTTATAGTTGCCAAAATATTTTTATTTCTCCAAAAATCCTTACTTTTCTAAATCATCTGTCCTATACTCATAAAGACATAACTTCGCAGTAGCAATCTGTCCCCTGAAAAAGAATCAGTGAATGGTAACACTTAAATATGTTGTTAGACATTATCTGTACCTTTTGGAAAGCATGTCCAACTGTGATATAACTGATATCATCTTTATTCTCAGCCTTTAGGCTATCACTTAATTTAAATTAAAGATGCTTTGAAAACAGGGTGCTCACTGCCTTATCCATATTTGCACAAAACCCAGTGTAGCAAATGCTCTTAGCCTTTTCCCCACCAAGAAACATCCATCGCCATGATGGATGTTTGTTCTTTTTAAATATTTGTGAATGGTTTTATTTCCACCACCTTCAGGCGATGTGTTGCTCACTTAAAAATACTTGTTACTTTTACCATTTCCTCCTAGATTCCTGGAGTTAAGTATTGTTCTAAAGGAAATTATAACTGGGACAAAACCCAAACAACATTTGAATAGAGAAACACGACATGTAGTTCATCAGTGTGACCAGAGAGAGCAAATAAGAGCATTAGGAAAACACAGACTTATGTTCTCCTTCATGTCTGAGATAGTACAGGCCGGTACAAGTGGTTTTTAGCTGCAGTGAGCTGACCCTGTGACAGTCCTCAGCATTCCTCTCTTCAACCTGCCAGCTGAGCTTCTCATGAGATGTCACCTCAAACCATTTCCATCAAAATATTTGTATGAGCAGGGACTTACTCTTCAGACTCTCTAAAACTCTGGGCTGCACTGGATGAAGAGCTCAGGGACTCCTTTCAGCATTACATCTGGCAGAGCAGGAGAGGAGGTAGCTGCTAGCGTGGCGAAGATGATGAGTAGCTGCGGTCTCGGCTGTGGAGAAACTGAGCTGCTTCAGAAGTGATCGGCACTGAGCACTGAAGCCAGCTCCTCCTGGCACCCCGACTGCTGGTGCTAGAATGGATTTAGGCTCCAGTCATTTCGGTGGATATCCACCCCTTATTATCTGCGTCATGCTCAAGTCTCACATTTTCCAGTACATTTTCATTAATCATTAATCA
>NW_008794083.1:576118-579749 GCF_000699145.1 Aptenodytes forsteri
CGACCGATGCCCAGCCAGTCCCCGAGCAGCGGCCCCCCCGGCCAGCTTTCCCCAGTTTATGTACTGCGCATGACGTCACATGGTATGGAATGTCCCTTGGGCCAGTTTGGCTGTGCCCCCTCCCAGCTTCTGGTGCACCTCCAGCCTTCTCAGTCAGTAGAGCATGGGAAGCTGAAAAGTCCTTGGCTAGTGTAAGCATTACCTAGCAACAACTAAAACATCGGTGCGTTATCAACTTTGTTCTCATCCTAAATCCAAAACACTGTACCAGCTACTAGAAAGGAAATTAACTCTATCCCTGCCGAAACCAGGACAGTAGCTGAGGCAGGATGGTGGTGGCCATCGCCTCAGCCTGTGCAGCCGCATCCAGGGTGTGGAAGTGTTGAATGTGCATAATGGCGTGTCAGTAACACATCTGACATTGATAGATTATGTCAAATAAAATCAGAAAGGAGGAGCAATACAGTAAAAATGAAGCCTAAGAGGTTTTGAACATGTTAGGAGGAAGCTCCAGAATGAAACATTTTAAGATTTTAAGGTGAGTCAAAACAAAGGCACGGCACAAAAGTAAACAAATCATCTTTTTTTAGCTTGAGACATCTACTGCTTATTTAGAAAGGGATAGAATGCTTTTGATATATTGTGATGCTTGCATGGCAGCCAAAAGTAAGAGTCCTCACTGTGATATGCCTCCCTTTGGCCTTGCCGTGGAGAAAGAAGGGATTCTTGTCACTTATAGCTGGCCAGAAAATGAGCTTTGTTGCCAACAGAAATTTAACATTGCCAGTGTCTGTGTTTAAAATATTTAGGACCCAGGTACACAGACAATGTCAGCTAAGATGGGTCTCATTTTCAAGAAAAAGTATTAGCTGGCTCTCATAAACAAACTACGCGAATTATGAGAACTGGCAGAGTAACAGTAAAGCTGTGCAATACCGTTATAGAAAGTACAGGAGGTTTGCCTAGGAGGGCTGCTTTTTGAAAGTGGCAAATTTTTGCCAGACCCAGGCATTTCAGAGTCTTCATTCGTTTGCAATTGGTCTTACTATTGCCAGACTCATCATTTCAGGTCAGAGCTTTCCTTCATCAAATCTCATACCAAGCTTCAAGAACAACAAAAAATAATAAAAAAATGCATATTACACCTGCCCAATTGTGAAATGCTGAACACAGGAAAAAAAAAAACAAATTGCTGACCCTTCCATTACTGAGTTTTGTACCTCATAGAATGAATTTTGTCTCCCTAACTTTAGCCTATGTGTCACCAAAAAAAAAACCCAACCAAAACCCCAAAAAAACCCTAAAAGCAGGCAAATATATAGGGATATAGAACCATAAAAATCATAAATGGAAAAGACCTATGAGGTAATTTAATCCACTTCCCTGCCATTTTACTCTGACTCCTCAGTGCACTTGGCAGTCCTTTGCCCAGTCTAATTTAATATGTCTGAGGCAATGGGGTTTTGGGCCTAGGTTTCCCTTGCAAAAAGAAATACTGTTAGTCAGCAGACTATATTCTTGCATGATTTGTGTTCTTATATATTTCCACGTGAATTAGCTCAGTTTAGTATTAAAAAAAAAAATAAAAGAAATAAAGGGCCTAAACAGCTTGGATACATAAACATATTGCTACAGGCAGTAAGTTACTATACATAATCTGATTCATGTTAATTGTGTGGATCCACTTTCTTAGCCCATAACAAACAGTAATTTAAATATACTTAGGTTGCTTATACTTTAGCACTGGTGCTTGAAACCAAAGGGCACTTTTGAAGTGAATTCTCCAACTGCCCTCACTTTTTTCAGGTGAGGCTAAACCAAAAGATACGCTCCAAGAGCCCACCCAGTACACAAATTTCTAGACAAAGATTTAAAAGCAGGTTAATATTTATGTACTATTAAAAATAAATAAAGCTTATTAACAGAAATATTGTTTATTTGTATTACAATAGAATATCAAGGACCAAGCAGCCCATTAGGACTAAGGACTAATTATGCTAAATTCTGTGATGTACAAGATGGTTTGCGTCCTGAACAACTTCCTGCCCTGATGTGATAGGATATGATAAATCATTAAAGGAGCAATTCAAAGGAATGGCTCAGTACAATAAGTAATATGGAGTTGGGAATAGCTCACTCATTTCTTAGAAAGGATTTAAAATTTAAATGTTCATGTCCATAAAGGGATTTCCTGAAATGTTATCAGAACATGAACAGGTTGCAAATACCATGAAGCAGAGTTGGCTTAAAATTCAGTGGAGTACTAACAGAAACTCTTTTTTGTAGATGAACTAATTAATTAAAAAAACAAGGAAGCCACTGCACTACTTCCTTAGCAAGTTAAAGTGTAATTAGTAGATCTGAACATGTTAATTTGAATAAAACATCAACTTGGGAAATAGCAGTTCTTATACAATTCCTTTCTCACTGTCAGCTGAAGTATAGTTCATCTACACTGGCTATTTTCCCAGATTTTACAGGTATAATAATCTGTCCACTGCTTCACTACTTTGGAGAGTTATTAAGTTATTAAGAGTGTATTTTGAACAAATTAGGTACCCTGATACAGCTTCTTAGGCAAGCATTGCTAAGTGACTTTTCCTTGCAATAGCGAAGCCAGCTTTCCAGTTCCAGTAATACAATTCCACAGTGCAAAGCATTGACCAACTATAAACTCAGATTGCAAAATCAGATTAATTCAAAACATTTTGACAGAATAATTTTGCACTGGTAGATTTTATGTTGGTCCCCCGATGTCTGTTCATGCCAAATCTCAATTGGACTTTTCACAAACATTTCTTTTTTGGTATTACATCCTTTCTGTTCCTCTCTGAACCCTGCAACCTCTCTCACATAGGGGCCCTGTGTTGTCTTCCATTCTGGACATTTTCTGTACTTAGATTTTTGCTTCACATTGGTCAGTCCTTCAAGTCTTCCTTTAAGCTGTAGATCCAGGTAGTATTACAGCATATACTAGTTCTGAAGATATCAGGCTTCTCCGATTGCTTTTCTTGCCCAATAATCTTACATTTCTTCAGGTAGCTTATGCAGGACCAGTGACATGATACAGCTGACTTCATTGGAGGGACATGCTTGCCAGCCTGGAGCAATACAGATGAAATAATGTCACATCATCCAGCATAACGTCTGTCTACATGGGCGCAGAGATATCATTCACAGCACCAACACACTGCACTATTTTAACTTTTGCACTCTCCTGGGCATGTTTCTCCTGGGAACTGTCCATGTTGTCGTTTAACCTCAGCCAGCAGCTAAGCACCACACAGCCGCTCGCTCACTCCCCCCCACTGGGATGGGGGAGAGAATTGGAAGGGTAAAAGTGAGAAAACTCATGGGTTGAGATAAAGGCAGTTTAATAGGGAAAGCAAAAGCTGCGCACGCAAGCAAAGCAAAACCAGGAATTCATTCACTGCTTCCCATCGGCAGGCAGGTGTTCAGCCATCTCCAGGACAGCAGGGCTCCATCACGCATAACGGTTACTTGGGAAGACAAACGCCATCACTCCGAACGTCCCCCCCCTTCCTTCTTCTTCCCTCCAGCTTTATATGCTGAGCATGACGTCGTATGGTATGGAGTATCCCTTTGGCCAGTTTGGGTCAGCTGTCCTGGC
>NW_008794083.1:579768-591073 GCF_000699145.1 Aptenodytes forsteri
GTAGAGCATGGGAAGCTGAGAAGTCCTTGACTAGTGTAAACACTACGTAGCAACAACTAAAACATCGGTGTGTTATCAACATTGTTCTCACCCTAAATCCAAAACACAGCACTGTACCAGCTACTAGGAAGGAAATTAACTCTATCCCTGCTGAAACCAGGACACCATGTTATGTTTCCCTTTCTGATGCACACAGAGAGCATCCAAATAGACCCTAGCACTAGCAGCATTGTCCCCTGACACAGAAGGGAAGATGGTAATAAGAACCCTTAAATCCTGTGGGCTGTTTTTCTGTCTAGTTGCAGAGAAAATATTCATCACCCTGATTTTCAATCTTAAGGAAGCTTGACCCTGCTGGATAAAGCCACACAACTGAAGACACATCCACACAGCACAGGTTAAAGCTTGGTAGTAAAGAAAAGAAGGACATGGCAGTAAGACAAGATTCAGCAAGTGAACACTACAGAGATGTCTTGAATAAGTAGTTGGTGGCTGCGTTTGCCAAGTAGCAAAGCAAAAAGAACAATGCTAAGACAATAAGAACACTTTCCCAGACCATAGAAAGACTGCAGTACCATCTACACCGCATCAGCACCTTCCACATTGTCCTGTTTCATGCATCTTGCATCCATAACATAGCCCCTTCATAAGGGAGCTTACAGCATGTACTGCAGGCCCTGCAAGCTCAGATGAGCTTTGTGTCAGGAAAAACCAGAAACCAGCTGCAGTAGTGCAATTTGGTCTTCATTCCTTTTGATGTCTCCTTGCCCTCATGCTTGAAAATAATGTGCAATACACAAAAGACAAACATAGTCCTGATAAGGAAATGGAAGTCAAACAAAAATCTGAGACTGAGCACCCTCCTCTTCAGGTAGTCAAGTGCATACGACCAAGTGTAACTGAGGAAAGAATCATAGAATCATGGAATCATAGAACCATAGAATCATAGAATAGTTTGGGTTGGAAGGGACGTCTAAAGGTCATCTAGAAATAGGCATTTTGCAGCCTGCTAGACTATCCAGAGGTCACCGCAGTTAAGTGTCCACTGAAATCTTCAATGGTCTGTAACAAATTCTCTTCCTTTCAATGAAGGATAAGGCTTGGTTACTTAATGCAAACAAGCATCTTATAGACAGCATCAACATAGCTAGAGAAGCCTATCTGTTTAAAATTCACTATAAACCATTTATGTAATTAGAAATAACTTAGAAATAACTTGAGGCAGAGAAACTTATGATTGCTCAAGTACTCCCTGGATCATCCCAGCAATTATTGTTTTCCAATCACAGTTTGACTGGTAACAGATTGACAAGAGTCACTGTTGTCAGACTACAGTAGGAAGGGTAACTGCCATCTCCATGCTCTGTGGCATCATGTGTTGCTCATCTGCATCAAATTAGCAATGGAGCTAATCTTCACAGATGCTACCTTCCCCATCCTCAATTTCTCCCCTCTCTGACAATCTTCTCACATTTGCAACACAATTCATGTGTTCTTGTTGTGAACTCAGACACTGCAAGGAAATTTGCTTGGCTTTAGGAATCTACTTTTAGGTACCTTGTTTAGATAAAGGAATCTACACAACTGACCACGTGCAATATCAGAAGCAACTAACCACTAGGGGAGTATTTTGTGTCCAGCTGTCCTCCACCTCCTTAACGTCCTTGACAGTAATAAGGTATTCCTTCAGTCATTCAGATGAAACAAAGGTGTTCTGAGCCACTTATATAAGCGCATCTCAAACACCGGTGACAGCCATGGGAGATGGATTCATGGTTTCTCAACATAGGAGATGGTTTAGTGACTGTCTGTAGCTATTAGTAGCACAGACTCCACATCAACAAGGTAGAATGTAGTACTGCCAACACTAGTATTTTTTAGAAAATTGCACAGAGATTAGAGAGGCCCCAACTGTAGGCAAGGCAGTCTTTTCTTCCACACTCTTTCCTGGTTTTAATGACAGTATTCCACCATCTTTGATGCACCTATATTGCTATCACCTATGGAGTTGTATCCCTGATAATGGTCAGGTAGAAACAAAAGCGGGGCTGCCCCATGACAGGGGAATGAGCCTGGAGCCAAGTGTTACCCCAGCACAGGCAGTGCCTTTGCCATGAAGAAGTCATCTTCCTGTGGCATCTCAGAATGGCAGGCCAAGCAGGTTCCTACATCAAGTGCTGGTAACAGCATCCATTGGCAGCCCCAAAAATGGTGAGCAGATGAAACAGGTCTAAAGCACATCCAGGAGACAGGTGCGGAGACAAGCTACCTATGATGCTGTCACTAAATACTTTTGCCAGATGCCTGCTCTGCGTTGTAGGTCTGAGGTCGGTCCAGGGGCAAGGTGAGAGACAGGGATGGAGACAGGAATTTGTCTGACAGAGCTCAGGCAGGAATCAGATTCCTGGGCCTGAGGTGAAATGGGGTGCTTGGGCCAGGGGTGTGGGTCCCAGGTGAGACTGGGCAGGTCTGTGAAGGCCTGTTGAGGTCCTCCAGGCCCTGACAGTAATACAGTAAGGAAACACTCCAAAATACACTGTTATAAATCACAGTTCACTTGCATTTGCTCACGTAAAGCAAAAAAAGCCCCATATTAATGGTGGTTTCTGCACCAACTAGCAAAAAAAATACAAGGTGATGATAGGGTAACAAAGTGAATTACTATAATACAACATCCAAAACACAATCAGTTATACCAAAGCTTATGTCAGTGCAAGACAACACTACATGAGACCTATTAACAGCTCTAAATCATTACAAATGAGCAAAAGCAACTGTCAGAGCCATACTGGGAGAGGTACAGTGTAGATTTGTCAACTTCTTAGGTGAAACTGTCAGGTTAGGCAATGAACCTCCAAACATATAGTGGTATCTACATGCTTTTTAAAGTTGAAATAATTTACTCAAAATATTGATTTGTCTGGCAAGTCTATAGAGTAAATCTGTGCAACTTCTAAAACCACATAATATTCATGCAATTGACTCTGTGCTACTAGAATGCCAGAGTAGACTATATTGTTGATCCCTGTGTAGTATCAGACTGAGTCTTGCATGCCAAGTCTCAGCCATTTTAAGTACAAAGATTAAAGAGCCACTTTAATTACAAAGATGAAAGAGCTCTGATTATTTCTCTGTGTGCCTTGTAGTGGCCTAGTCCTCTGCCTGGAGTTTCTTATGCTTTCTTGCCACTAGGCACCACTGAAATTACACAGCAGAACTGTGGGTGAGTTCTCAGATACATCGAATTTGGGCAGTTTCAAACACAAGAATACAAGCAGGATTTTGAGATCTGTTTTATGTCAGGGCTGTAGTGAAATCAAGATTTTTCAAAAGAAATTCCAAGTAACTCCCTTGACGTGAAAAAACATGCCTTAGAATAACTAGTAGCCAAAACGTGAAGCAATCTATCCAACATGTGGGAAAGTGCAAAACCCTCCTCTGAGTCATACAGATTAAACAAGCATGCTGTTGACTCTGTCTCTCCAGCCCAGAGTATTGCATTATTTATATAAAGTGGAGCAGCTCCAAGAAGAGAAACTGTAAGAGTCTGACACCATCATCAGTGACTTGGGCATTTGCCTAGGGTCCAGGATCAGCTATCAGACAGAGCAGTCTGTCCTGGAGCAGTGAATTACTGACCTCATGTTACATTTCATGGCTACCTTCCACTAACAGTAGTGGTGCCGAGTGTCTTATTGAATTATTAGTAGAAAAATTAATTTTGCTGTTCATCTAAACTAACTATGGACTTAATAGAGATACTTAATGACACATTCCAATCTCCCTCTCTCTTCCTTTCTCCCCATCTACTAACTACATCCAGCAAGCAATAAATAACCTGTTTCTCTTTATGGTAAGAGATAAGGTGAACTTTATTACCTCTCCTTTACTATCTTCTCCTCTTTCCTACAGAGGAACCAACTTTTCCCTCTGGTGGTCTCACTGAGGTTTATCTATTTAAACTTAGAACAATTGTTCCTAACTGATATTTAGCCTTGAAGCTTGCTGCTTCTATTTCAGACCTTGTGCGTTTTTCCCAGCTTATACTAGCTGATCTAAGAAAAGATATTACCTCTACATGTGAATCTTATCCAAACTTCAGGCATTGACAGAGAACTGGAACACAACCTGCTGTGTTATAGGTGGAGCCATATTCTGTCACATTTCAAATAGAGATATTGGTCTGACTTTACACCATTTAAGGCTTTCAGACAAACTTGGGAGAATTTAATAAAGACCTGAAGGCAAATGAAATAAATATAAAGTGGGTTTGCCAAAAGTCAGCCATGGCACGTTACTTCAGTGCTTCTCTTTGACCAAGATAAATGTGGACAGATACTGTGGACCAGATAAACTGTTAACCACAGTAAAATATTTAACATAGTGCCACAGGAAAAATATTAGATAAGCTGTAAAAAAAAAAAAAATACAAGACATTAAAGTGGATAAGGAGTGGCTAAAATTAGATAACATCGTTCAGCAAAAGCTCCCTACCTGCAAGACGGTTAAAAAAGGAATTCCTCCAGAGCTGTCTTAGAAGCAGTCTTACTACTTTTTTGAGTGGTGACATTTGGCACAAAATGAAGCACTGAGTTAAAGAAGTTTTCCTGAGGACACAAAGGTTGTCATCAACACAAGGGACTGAATTTCAAAGACAAAAGAAACAGATGACCTGAAGGACTGAAATAGAGCAAGTGGCACAACAGGCAGGTCATGAACTTAGGACCTAATTAAAATTTCTGTTATAAGCTGGAGCTTATCAGTTGGAAAAAAATAAGAGGAGAACTAGGTGAGTGCATTAATCGATTAGAGAGTGTTTATGAGCATGGCACATCCCTGGAAGAGATAAATGTGATTCTAGATTCAGATGGTTATATCCAAACAAAATAAGGAAGCGTATAAGGTACTAGTACACAGCTGGAATATGACATACAGTTCTCATTGACTGTGTTCAATGAGACTGCAAAGAAAGGCCATGATACCTATCAAGAGAATGAGTATGAGAAGAGTCCAAAGTCCTCAACTGATTTATCTTCAAAACAAGAAAGGAGAGGGGAGGTGACTTCTGCCATATATACCATGGAGCCAAGGGAAGGGTAAGTCATCTCTTGAATAAATTCAGGTTGTAAATTAGAAGAAAACTTATAGTATTTTGCACAGAAAAGTTCTGGAGCAACTTTTCAGTGGAAATACCTGGAGTAAGAAACATAACTCATTTCAGGGTGGAACTTGCCAAATTATCAGAGGGGTTATGCAGTCTGGTTGCCAATAATAGCTGAGAGCAGGAGGACCCTCTCAGTCTTCTCTCCCTTTGTCAGAGTAAGTAGCACCTTACTTCCCTGTGTTTTTCTGTTCCCCACTGGTACCAGTGGAGGAAGGAAGAATCTGTCCAAGAAGTGGAAGTGCTAAATTCTGTAACAAATTATATACGCTATGATTCCAGCTCACAGCTGGCTGAGTTCAGATTCCCGTGCTATTCAGCGTATTAACAGCTTAGCTGGAATCCTGTCATGTAGCCTATCAGGTGCTCTTACAGACCAACACTTCAAAAGGGGTGAAAAAGAAATCTATTTATCTGTCAGTCACTCGGTAGCACAATCCTGAAACAAGCTGTGTTATTCAACATGTTCTCTTCAGATCTATCCATTTTCTTGGAGGGGACAATACTGAATTCTTGCAAGTCATGTGGAAGTTGTGTTCCAGTGATCTGCACTTGTCAAAGAATAACTGTTTCTCCAAAGCCAAGTTATGACATCAGCAGCACCTGCCAAAAATTATAGCACAGATCAAATGTGGCATTCAGAGTTTGTGCCCTGTAACTGTCTGGTCATTCCACTTGGTGTATTGCAGACTTCACAAAATGAGACTGTGGGTTTGAGTTTTTTTCCCCCCTGCCATTAAACTAATTCATAATAGCAGATGTCATCACTCCCAAATAAAAATGAGTGACAGCTGAAAAGATTTCGTCAGTTATTCCTGGCAGTTGGAGTTCTCTTGAAAAGGGGAACCCAGAGGTAAAACTGACACTATTCAGTAATCACTCAAGAAATCCATACTTTGACAGAAGAGGAAGCTACTATACAATCAAAGTAAGCATTTATATTCTTGTATTTTGGCCAAAATAATATTTTCTCTTCTTATCTTGATTATTAAATGCACCTAGACATACATGCATATACATTTATTTTACTTTTTGTTAAATCATGTGAATTTGAATAATCCTTTCTTCTTCTTCCCTCCATGACCTTGAATATAATATATACCATATATTATGGTATACTTTATTGGAAGATAACCTGATCCTGTCTGATTTATAAAATATCAGAGGTATCCCACCTCTGTTTTGTTTTACTCTAATCTTAACTTCAGTTATTAACCTGTTAGTTGTTCCTATGTCTGTTTTTTGTATTTCTAGAACTTCTGTATTACTCATACTTCACCTGAAAGGAAAACTACCATAAAATGAACAAGTAAGGGGATATTCATCCTAATGATGCATTCTATAAGCGTAATTCAAAACTTTTTAGAACATAAAGCTGTTTTTTTTTTTTAAAAAAAAGCACCATAAACAGGCTTTGAACTCATATACTGTACTGTAATAATTCTAGAATGCTGGAAAATGTTCTGTGCTTAGGCAAACAAACTCCAGTGAAGGGCAAAAGGAATAGGAGACTAATTAATGGCCTGACAAAGATAAAATAGCTCATGGTCATGATATGACCCAAGGGACTGAGTCTAGTTGAAGTCAAAGATAATCTTTCCATTGTTTACAATGGTGTTCAAAAAACTCTGAAGGGACTGTGGAAATTCTTTCAGAAATATGTTCATGTTCAACATTAAAATTGGCTGAATTGTTAAAATTAGCCCTATCTCCACCTTTTAGAAAGGAAACATTTTTTAAGATATAAAAACCAATTATCCTTGTTAAAGATTTTGTTCTTTCAGCAAACATTTTAGAAATAAAATTTAGAAATGTTCAAACACTATTTTATCTTGCTGGTTAAAATATTTTCCAATAAGAAAAAAAACCCATAAGGTTGGTGTCTTTTCATTAGCGAAACGTATTGATTTTTTAAATTATGCATCATTTAGATTAAAAATTACTTTGACAATTTTCTCAAAATATGTTCAGTTAACAGCTTTACTGAATGCACTAAGATACTTCTCACTAAAAAGTAAAAGATTTTCAAAGAATCTCATTGTATGCACAAGTATTGTCTCTCTATATAAAATACTGAATTTTGAAGACAATGGCTAGCTCAAGACACGTATTAAATAGAATTACTGAAGAAGGTTAAAAGATGCCTCCTGAAGTTTCAGACAGGATTTTCTTCTTTTGCTTGTTTATTTTAGATAAAGGTTACTAAAAATAGCAGTTTTGTTCAAAACATCAAGAGCCATTTCTAACTCCAAAAATTTATCTGGCAAGAGTCCAAAGTAGAAATACAATTACAAAGTGTGTAGAAGAGAAATTCCTTGCATTAGATATTTGTTCAAGCTCCTTTTTGTACCTCAGTGGAGGTTGTCTGAGATTACAATAATTCAAAATGTGCAGACCAGGAGAGGGCTAAGACCAGAGCATTTGGAAACATACTAATTTAACACTTTTCCAAAGCACATTCAGCCTGCAGATCATATTAAAAGACAGAAGGTTGTACCACTGGCTGTTTCTATATTAATTTTGTGGCAGTGAATAAAAGTTGTGCATATAATAACTTCCAGCTAGAAGCAAAATTTCTTCTCCCTTGCACTAGAGAGATTTATTGAGGAAAAACTACTCATTGTTCACACTTTGAACCTCCTTTAAACATGCTCTGGGGCAGCGGCTCAAAGAGTTTAAACCAATGTATTGTATGTAGATGCTATCTGTGTTTCATGAGTGATTGGCTGTCTTACAGATTGCTGCATGGCCATGTGTTTTATGGTTTGATTATAAATGCAGGAGATTTTTCTTTGACAGTGCCGCTAATTTTATTTACTATTACTTCTTCTTGTGGACATTCTCTATAAATTAATAATTCGTTAACACGTAATTTAATTCCCATAAATGACTAATGCTGTAAAAAACTCTTTCATACACACACACACATATTTCTGACAGTTGAGTTTCAGAGTTGCCAAATACATACGCCACTTTAGCCAAGATCTAGTTTTACCTTTATTTAAATGTTGTTTTATCAGCTTGGCTCCCAAAAAAAGCAGCCAGCTATACTTCAAATGGGCAGGTAGGACTGCACAACCCATACAAAAACAGTCCCTCCTCAACCATCTTAGTTGAAGATTTAGTAAGGGACTCTGCCTTGCACCAGTGTTATGCACATTTTAGTAGTTCTTCATAGAAAATGTACTGCAGAAAGTTTCATAACATAAATTTTCAGGACATAAACGATACTTACACTGATTCAAGTCTTCTGAATTAATAATTTTGAACCTATGGAAGTGTTGTTGTTGCTTACTTTACTTTCATATCAGTGGAAAAACATGTTAAAACAACCTGCCATTAGTAGCCAGAAAGACGCCTCCTCAACTTTACTTTAATTTCTCTGGAATGATACCTGGCTATCCAAAATAAAAATAAAGATGATAAAGAACCTCTTTTCCCTGCATAGTTTCCACCCATGCAAAACTGGTGGAGTACCTCTAAGAAAGTGTGTTTTGTACTTACAGAGAAAATCTAACTGTCCTGCTAGTTTCTGAACCCTGATGTATCTGAGTGAAGGAATCAAGAACAAACTTGTGAGAATTAAGTCCAATTGTCAGTGTAACTCCGATTTATGTTATTGGGACATCTAAAAAGAAAGCAGAAAATCACTCAACAACAACAACAATGAAAGATATTTCCTAGAGCAATAATAAAGAATTTGTTTGATACAAAGAAAACAAACCTAGAGAATTACTCAGAAATCCAAACCAAGCTGCTAAGTAGAATCTTCCTATTAAAAAAAAAAAGGTATTACACAGTATACATGAACTCTAATCTCTATGTTGTAATGCCAGGCTCAAAGAAAGGATGCTTTCACACATCATAGCACAAGAGATGCTGGCTAATAGTGCCAGACACCACCATCTTCAAAAGTCTTATATCAAGAATCTGTCTTAGCAAGGACCACGGCAATACCATGTGAAATATTCACTGTCACTGACATTCCTAGGAGCTATTATCAAGTCAAGTGTTCTTGGCTTGCAAAAAGTCCCATAGACATACCAGACTAACATTTGCAGAAGTACCTCCATCTTTTGGGTACCTGTCTGACCACAGCTTGTTCCTCTGAGTGGAGCAGCCAAGTTTTAAGGCAGCCAAAACCCTCATGCACCCCCAAAAAATCTAACCAATTTAGAGTCCCTCTGAGGGGCAGCCAAACCCCTCGTGCACCCCCAAAAAATCTAACCAATTTAGACCTCGGATAAAAACTTAATCTCTAATGAAAGGTTAATGTGTTATGGCAGACTCTTACATGAGGCAAAGTATAATAGGGTTTGGAGGGCAAACCTAGACCGTTCGTCAGCAGCTTGCACTTTGCTTCTGAGGCAACAGGATAATTATCTGAAGAGTGTCAAGTGGGCAGCTGCTACTAATAGAAGAGCCTTTAAATGGTGCAAAGACCCAGGTGACCTGCTGGTCTAGGAATGATGAAATAATCATATTCCATCACCCACTGTAACAAGCTACTACCAGAGCATTTATTCTAACACTGCTCAAAGCCTATAGAATTTACATACAGTTAGGGCATGTTCCAGTGTGTCCGTGACATGCATAACTTTTTGCAAGATGAAGCCTTAAATAATACTGTTATTTTAGGGCCTCAGAGTGAGACAAAAGATCATTAAACGATTACCCATATTCCCATTTAGACCACATCATTGATAAACAAAGCACATTTAGCAAAGGTGGTAATAGAACTGCTGTACCCACACTGGTGTAACAACTCATGCTGTATCCCACTGTGCTACTTCTACAGCATCCCCAGTCCACAGCAAGGGAAACACCAGAAAACTGCTGTTTGCCTCAGAGGAAAATATCTGATTGTTTTGGTGATATTGCAGCTTTTGCTGACCTTGCTGTGAGGAGGACCAGTATACTAACCACTCAAGCATGTTTCATACTCCGTCACATAGGAGATTATATTACATGGACTAACCAGTTCACACTTACTGCTCCAGCTGGACTCTGCTGGTCTCTAAGCAACTGGTCTTCTCTGTGGAAAAATACTGCATCTGGAAGCGGCAGAGGTTTTTCTTTTTGTTAAGCAAGTTTTTCGGTCCAGTCAGACTTAGCATGGAGTTTGGCAAAATTATTTGTTATTATTGATCTTTCTAAAAAAACAGGTTTGTGAAAATTACACCAAATCTAAAATATTTAATCTAGGAAGATGCCAAGATCTTACTTTTGTGCCCTTTTAAAACTTCAAGAGTTTAAAATACAGTATTTGATAGGAAGACCTTACACAAGTCTGCCTTCATTGCGTTGCGTCTGACTGTCCTTTTCTTTTCCCCTGATCTTCCACTTACAGCATTGCACAAATCGAAGGTTTCCTCAGATTGGCCTACATTAGCATAGTCTTCGTAGTATTTATCAAGGATAGCTCATAAAGTATGACATTGTCTATGAAGCAGACTCACAAGTACATATCAGGGTCTATGAGGCATTAATTCATCAGCATTACAGAGTGGACAGTTGGCAAAAGTATCTAATGCAGCAGAATATAGATGAACACAAGGAAGCAAAGGGATTTCATAGGAACCCTCCAGTTATGTGCTGATCTAGTCATAGAAAACTCAGGAGCATGGGTTTGGTTTGGGGTTTTTTTTCTTTCTTGCATCTTCCTACTTGTTGGAGGGGCTTAGTGGAGGACACTAATGCAGGAAATCCTGCTTCTCAGATGGGGTAGAAGTATAACACATTGTTGGTACCTTATTTAACGTCATAGCAAAGCAATATTTGGCCAGCAACAAATATAGGATATGATGCAATTTTTCTGATTATTTCCTTTGGGAATAAACAACAGAACTTAACTTTTCAAAGTACCATTAAGATCTGACAACCAATGCATATTGGGTAATATCAGCAAGCACCTCAGACAAGCTGAGAATTTTAAAACCCTCCATGTTTGAATACTATGTATTTAGCAAGGAGAATCATAGAATCATAGAATAGTTTGGGTTGGAAGGGACCTCTAAAGGTCATCTAGTCCAACCCCCCTGCCGTGGGCAGGGACATCTTCAACTAGATCAGGTTGCTCAGAGCCCCATCCAACCTGACCTGGAATGTTTCCAGGGATGGGGCATCCACCACCTCTCTGGGCAA
>NW_008794083.1:591208-593205 GCF_000699145.1 Aptenodytes forsteri
TGCACCCCCAAAAAATCTAACCAATTTAGACCTCGGATAAAGACTGGAGGCCCTCTTTGTTCCATTTGAAGAACATCTACTAGAAGTTTAATAATCATAAAAACTTAATCTCTAATGAAAGGTTAATGTGTTATGGCAGACTCTTACATGAGGCAAAGTATAATAGGGTTTGGAGGGCAAACCTAGACCGTTCGTCAGCAGCTTGCACTTTGCTTCTGAGGCAACAGGATAATTATCTGAAGAGTGTCAAGTGGGCAGCTGCTACTAATAGAAGAGTCTTTAAATGGTGCAAAGACCCAGGTGACCTGCTGGTCTAGGAATGATGAAATAATCATATTCCATCACCCACTGTAACAAGCTACTACCAGAGCATTTATTCTAACACTGCTCAAAGCCTATAGAATTTACATACAGTTAGGGCATGTTCCAGTGTGTCCGTGACATGCATAACTTTTTGCAAGATGAAGCCTTAAATAATACTGTTATTTTAGGGCCTCAGAGTGAGACAAAAGATCATTAAACGATTACCCATATTCCCATTTAGACCACATCATTGATAAACAAAGCACATTTAGCAAAGGTGGTAATAGAACTGCTGTACCCACACTGGTGTAACAACTCATGCTGTATCCCACTGTGCTACTTCTACAGCATCCCCAGTCCACAGCAAGGGAAACACCAGAAAACTGCTGTTTGCCTCAGAGGAAAATATCTGATTGTTTTGGTGATATTGCAGCTTTTGCTGACCTTGCTGTGAGGAGGACCAGTATACTAACCACTCAAGCATGTTTCATACTCCGTCACATAGGAGATTATATTACATGGACTAACCAGTTCACACTTACTGCTCCAGCTGGACTCTGCTGGTCTCTAAGCAACTGGTCTTCTCTGTGGAAAAATACTGCATCTGGAAGCGGCAGAGGTTTTTCTTTTTGTTAAGCAAGTTTTTCGGTCCAGTCAGACTTAGCATGGAGTTTGGCAAAATTATTTGTTATTATTGATCTTTCTAAAAAAACAGGTTTGTGAAAATTACACCAAATCTAAAATATTTAATCTAGGAAGATGCCAAGATCTTACTTTTGTGCCCTTTTAAAACTTCAAGAGTTTAAAATACAGTATTTGATAGGAAGACCTTACACAAGTCTGCCTTCATTGCGTTGCGTCTGACTGTCCTTTTCTTTTCCCCTGATCTTCCACTTACAGCATTGCACAAATCGAAGGTTTCCTCAGATTGGCCTACATTAGCATAGTCTTCGTAGTATTTATCAAGGATAGCTCATAAAGTATGACATTGTCTATGAAGCAGACTCACAAGTACATATCAGGGTCTATGAGGCATTAATTCATCAGCATTACAGAGTGGACAGTTGGCAAAAGTATCTAATGCAGCAGAATATAGATGAACACAAGGAAGCAAAGGGATTTCATAGGAACCCTCCAGTTATGTGCTGATCTAGTCATAGAAAACTCAGGAGCATGGGTTTGGTTTGGGGTTTTTTTTCTTTCTTGCATCTTCCTACTTGTTGGAGGGGCTTAGTGGAGGACACTAATGCAGGAAATCCTGCTTCTCAGATGGGGTAGAAGTATAACACATTGTTGGTACCTTATTTAACGTCATAGCAAAGCAATATTTGGCCAGCAACAAATATAGGATATGATGCAATTTTTCTGATTATTTCCTTTGGGAATAAACAACAGAACTTAACTTTTCAAAGTACCATTAAGATCTGACAACCAATGCATATTGGGTAATATCAGCAAGCACCTCAGACAAGCTGAGAATTTTAAAACCCTCCATGTTTGAATACTATGTATTTAGCAAGGAGAATCATAGAATCATAGAATAGTTTGGGTTGGAAGGGACCTCTAAAGGTCATCTAGTCCAACCCCCCTGCCGTGGGCAGGGACATCTTCAACTAGATCAGGTTGCTCAGAGCCCCATCCAACCTGACCTGGAATGTTTCCAGGGATGGGGCATCCACCACCTCTCTGGGCAA
>NW_008794083.1:593570-639799 GCF_000699145.1 Aptenodytes forsteri
GCACATTGCCAGGTCATGTCCAGCTTTTGACCCAGCAGTACCCCCAAGTCCTTCTCGGCAGGGCTGCTCTCAATCCCTTCATCCCCCAGCTTGTATTGATACGAGGGGTTGCCCCAAGCCAGGTGCAGGACCTTGCACTTGGCCTTGTTGAACCTCATGAGGTTCACATGGGTCCACTTCTGGAGCTTGTCCAGGTTCCTCTGAACAGCATCGCATCCCTCTGACCACACCACTCAGCTTGGCGTCATCTGCAAACTTGCTGAGGGTGCACTCGATCCCACTGTCTATGTCATTGATGAAGATATTAAACAGTACTGGTCCCAATATGGACTGGTATTCACTTAATTTCTGTCCTTCCTCTCATTTATTGGAACTCATCTCTATATTTTAACGAGCTCTACTTTTGACAGTATTTAAGACTGAATTTTGATAAATTAAAGAACAAGACCATAACAAGCTCCCCAGGGCTTTGCACTCTGTGTGCTTCAACTTTAGATTCATTATTCCCCTGCATATTTTGTGCTTGATATCATTTGGAGTAGTAAAAGGAATTATTTAAGAGCAACGTATTTCCCTTGGATAACAACCCTCTATGATCTCTCTTAAAACTACAGGAGGCAGAAAAAGGGAAAGCCCTTCACAACATCTCATCTGAACTTCAGTGATGATGGCACTATATTTGAAAGTATTTTTCCCAAGTTCTTCCAAAACCACTTAAAATCTCACACATACCGAGGGCTCCACAATATTTCAGTGAACTGTGCCATGTGTAGTCATTACTCAGTAACAAAAATATAGGTATACCATTTAACTATCACCCAAGGCCTGTTTCAATGCCTTATGTTTTGCTTCAAGGCAGAGTAAGCATCAGTTACCTATTCTTCGCAGGTGACATACTTTATTTTAATAGCACTTCATAAGAAAGAAATTGCAAGGGGCTAAGCAACACAGTATCTGCCTCAGGTTAGGCTCCTGACTGCTCTGATCTCCAAATTGCTTTGCAGAAAATGAGCAAGCATACCAAATTTAGACGCCATAAGATGGGTGGTCATGATGCAGAAGGGCTGAAGAACTTCTGGGAAAAAGTCATCCAAGAGCAAACTAAGCAACGAGAAGGTGAAGAGTCTAGGTTAAGCAAAAGCGCACTGAACAAGTAAGTGGTATTTTTCCTTTTGCACAAGACAGCAAGGCATGTCATCACGTGCTTTAAAATAAGGTAACCTGTTATTGTACTGCTTTATTCATAGCACAGATTGTGTTCTGGATCTTTGGCACTTTTCCTCTCACAGCTGCTTGTCTCATATTTCTATGGCTCTTCTGCATGGAAACTCAGACACCCCTCACCCCTGAACCTCATGAGCATTCTTCAAAGGCCTTGGAGCATAGCCATGTAAAAATAAAGCACTTTGGCACTATGGCTTGTGACAACCAGAAACTATCAGAATTTTTACCTGGAACTGGTACAGCTACACAAATAAATAACATAGTATTACATTAAAGGGACAGGCAAACCACCCATTTAATATGTAGCATAAACAAATCCATAGCATCTTTATCATGTTTAACAGCCCTTTGCATTATATAAGCCCAAAGATAGAAATGGTACAATAAGATTTTCCTGTCCCATGAAACACATTTCATAAGCATTCCTGCTATACAACAGTTAAAAAATAAGGCTATTCAAATTTATTTAATTTTTTTTCCAAAACAGTATAAAACAACAGGCACCACCTAGAAAGAGCTGTGACTGTGGTTTACATACTCTGCACAAGCATGGTAGACTGCTTCAAATTCTTGCTCAACCTGTTGCACCAGGGTTTGAACCAGGGTCTCCCACACATTAAGTGAATCCCCTGACTAATAACGGACAGAGAAAGAGGATAAGAAATACCTGTACCTCCTGTGTTTTTCTGACGGGCTTTCCTCCTGAAGTTGACAAAGGTTTTCCTGCATAAACTTTCCTCAAAACTGGGACATTCACATAAATTAATTTGACTTCAACAAACAAGAATGTGCCGGAAGGAACTGTTTCTTTAAAAAAAAAATCCAGGTACTCTGACCCTAGTGCCCAAGGAGGAAGCTACTGTCATCATTTTAAAGATGAGGAAATCAAGATCTGGGCAGGCCTTGTGTCCCAACAGAGTCAGATGTAGACACTCCTGCTCCCAATATCCTACTCTGGCTCATCCGTAATATTACCAAACCCAAATCACCAAGTTGCTGGAGGGAAAACATGTATACTAAAACCCAGGAAAGTGTTCAGCTGCACTGGAAACCTTTGTCACTCTAGCTTCACAAAAATCTACCACAAGAAGACATCACAAACCAATTACAGTTAGGGGTGTAGATAATATTTTTAACTTCACAAAGCTAAAAATGTTAACAGCTTTTATAAGATCTTCTCTGAATAGAAAAAAAAATGCAGCAAAATAATTTTGAATATGTCTTAACTTACATATTCAATATGTCTTAACTGACTGGTCACATCTGAAATAGACCCAAGCAAGTTCCTTCAAGGTCACTTGACCAAAGTCCAAATTATTCACAAAGTGTTCTCTAATTTGAAAAAAAAATACTTTCAGGAAGTAATAGACACTGTCATTACAAAATCTACAGGTCCACTACCTCATGTAAGTGGCACCTGGGTGAATAAGAGGGCTTTAAGTATAGGCAAGTGGTCCCTCTGTGACACCTAGGACACTAGCTGCCAAGGAACACCAGTGCTGTCAGTGGCAAATTTTTACTAATTGCACCAATTTTTTGAGGCTTAACTATATGCACAAGAGAATAGGGAAGCCAAGACAGGGTAGACCAAATGAGAAAAGTTTAACACACATCCTGAAATCAAACTCAGAAGCCAAACACAAGCATCCATGTGAAACAGCCACTGCTAAGTTATTCTCAGATTAAATCATTGGCTGTTGTTCTTTTTAATGCACCAAATGTAATATAAAAACACATATATTCCACAATTCATTTGGCATTACCATATGATATCTAATCCTATAACATTGCTGGGTCAGGTGTTTCACAACACCATTTCCTTTGGAAAATGACCCAGACAACATTATCTTGCAGTGGTCCCTAGTGATTTTCTCTTCTGTCTGTACTATACCTGTGTCTTGAAGCTATGTGGCTCCTCTTGCATGTGACATTAATTCTTTTCACTAAACACATACAAGGTCTGCAGAGATTTTGGGTACAAAATGGTTACTTTTTTTTTCTTTTTTTTTTTCTTCAGAGTAAACCCAAATGGACATATTTAAAGTTCTGCTTGCTCTCCTCCACAGCATTTTACAGTAAACTTGGGGGGTCGTAGGGTGTAATTGCATTTTTTAATTTACACATTGAATGACCTTACTGGATAGACAGTACTTCTGTGTGGCTTTGAGAATACCCCAGAGGAAAAAACAGAGCTCTTCACACTGACAGTATTTCAGCAGTTGTTTGACTCATTAGGAATTCAGCAATGTCAACCACTGATACCATCAGCACTATCCCTTTCTCCCCTGCATTCCCAATCTAGCAAGCTATAGAGATGTGTAGATGGTAAATAAATACGGGACAAGTGCTATGGTGATGAAAGAGAGGAAAGCTTCCACCCTGCTGAAAAGCCCTGGATACATTTGAAGGATTTGGCTCAGTACTTGCTAAGTGCTTGTCCTCTCTTTGCAGACTCCGCCAGGAATGGACTCTGCGGCTGGAAGGCCAAGCAAGGCAGGTCCAGGCACACACGAAAACGCAGAAAGAACAGATGACACTGCTGTCCATCGAGGGTCTTCCCTCACCAGATAAAACTGTTGCTTAAAGTTACTGTGAAAACACAGAAAGCATTGGGCCTGACTCTGACCTTCTGCATGCACCTATAAACCAGCAGTTACACTGCTGAACAAGCAAAAGGTCAGAATCTGGCCCTTTTCCAGACTACTTACTAGAGCTACTAATAAAGTCCTACTAATTTTCCTACTGAGAACAAGGCCACAGTATACAATCTTGAAAAAAATGCAAAGGGATAGATGAGAGGCAGACACCTTTAATTCTCTATGATATATTATTACTGCGATGCAGCAGGACTTTCTTATGTAACACTCTGCATTTCCAAGTGATAACAACATATTTCTCAGAAAGAGGATTGCTTGTTTAAGAGGAATAATACATTCAGATGGCTGCATGCAAAATTGCACATTTCCATTTACAGAGCTCACAGAGTCTAGCTTAATGTAGATATAAGCTGTTCTGCCTGTCTTGATGAGCCTCAGTGAAGGGAGTTAAGGATTAGTCTGATCAGCTGGACAGAAGGAGAAATATGTTCTTTAATGGAATCAGGAAAAAAAAAAGAGCTTTTCTGATCAACATATAAGAAAATTTACAGATCTTAATCATTAAATGAACACAGGAAAGGATTTTGACTTTCATGGGGTAGGTAAGAAAAAGACTACTAAGGTTATTATGAACCAGTCTGAGAAATGTCAGAGCAAGTGAGTATGAAAGAGAGTTTGAAATAGAAGGCAGCGAATCAGTTCGTAACAGCACAGGAATGCTTTGCAAGGTATCACTTGCTATACCTGGTATGCACTAATCCAAACACTTGCTGCATTTCATCTTCTTCTAGGTCAGGTGAAATATGGGGAGGAATAACTAAACACAGGGTAATAATAGTGTGTTCTGTTTACCTATAGCCTCTGTGTCTAAATAACGTATCTTTTGGATGAAAACATTTACTTGTTATCTCTTCAATTAATTTCTTTTAAATGCAATAGAAGAGTCATAAGTTTAAACAACTATTTTTCTCTAACAATATTGAGCCAGATGGAATTTTACCTTGCATCTTTGTTTACACTGAAAAAGTAGATAGGAATACATTTGATAAATTTCAGAACAAAACAAAAATTAAACCATTTTGACCTCACAGAAATGCTTTTTTATCCTTTCAGAATATTTCATTAAAACACACAATTTTACAGGGTGTTCCCACTTCTGCATAGTGACATTCTCCCATAGAAAAAAACATGCTGTCACAAAAATGTTGTTATTCCATGAAGGACTAAAACGATTAAAAACTTATTAAATGTTCTTTGGTTATTGAAGGGAATGTAGAATCAGTCTCTTTTCATACAACCCAACCCAAAAAGCAATTGTTTCTTCCAGTGTTTTTGTTCTATTAGAAAAGCAATGCTGAAAAATAATAAAGTTGTAGCTGCTTTTGCCTTTGCAGACTGGTGTCTTTCTTCTGTGTTCATTTAATTGCCACTATTCTCTAAAAAGTTCTTTTGCTGCCACCCAAGTTAAACATTATCTCTGGTGAAGAAGATAGGACCTGAACCTGCTGCCACTTACATAAAAAACATAGTAGTTCACAGTAGTTCACTGTCCTCTGTAGCTAAAGGACATAGACAGGGCCCACTGAAATGGAGAAATGCCAGATTCCCCACTTCTGAAAATCAGATCTACTAGATTTGCTGACTTAACCACTGCTTTATGGTGTTGTAATGCCACCCACATCAGTGCAGCTTACCCCTACTCTATGCCAGTGTGACAAGAGAAGAAGATCCAAGAAAAGCTGGCCCAATAAGCATTTATTGTTCTTTTACATTTAATGTCAATGTTTCTAATTATTAGGAACACTTTTATGACAGTATATCTGTTTATGAAGTTATATAAGACACAGGAAAAAGACCACACAAGTAGGTTCAATCCACACACAGCAATTTTCAGCACTCCCCAGAGAGTACCCGAAAACCACCATAGGTCCCCAAGCAGCAGCCTTTCCATCAGGAGCTCTGAGGAGGTCGAGGGATGTGTGAAATCACTTCCACTACAGGCAGGTGGCATCATATTGACTACCCGCCAGAGGAGTGTCACAGGCATTGTTTATCTTCACAAGTACATGGAACCCATTTCAGCCGTAAATGGGTTTCTGATACATCCACTGCAGCGCGGAGTGTGTATATCACAAGTGTGAAGGACTAAAATCCTCCCACTCTTAGTCAAAACTAGCTCTTCGTGAGTTGTTCACGTGCATATGCATTAGTCATGCTTACCTATTCTAACACATATTTTACAGGGCAACAGTATCCTGGTGTCTCCATGATATTGAACACCAGATGCTTTCTGTTCCCAAATGTGGGTGTTCATCCATTTTCACTGCTACTGCACATACAACCAGGAAAGGAATCAAGTACTAGAAATAATAAAGTCTAGCAGCCGGATGTAGCCAGACACGTTGCTTGCAAATTGCAAAGCTGAAGGCAGACAGTAAGGTGACAGATAGCATTTTGTCCTTTTGCTTTAGTTACTGAATTGACGAAATTCAAGCCTGAATTTAGCCATTTCAGACATACCTGAAAATGTCAAACCTGGCCTTCATTAAAAAAAAGCAAGCAAACAAAAGTCAGTTCAAGTTGAATTATTATATTAAAAAAATCTGTCTCATTCATATACACAGCCCCCATTGATAAAACAGGATATCCAGTGAGCATAAGCTGTTGGGAGAGTAGGCCCCTTCAACTGAACACAGCATTTTTTTCCTCCCTTGTCCCTAGTTTCTCCTCCTTTCCAATGAAAAAAAAAAAAAGATCAAAATGAAAATTTAGATTACAATAGCTATATTAAGAAAGTTGGACTAGTTATTTGAGAAGAAAAACTAATCACCCAGATATTTTTTTCCTTGGAGTTTATTAATTTGCCTAATAGAAAAAGAATTGGAATTGAGTATCAGTTAGTCTGCATAACTGGTACCACCCTGAGTCTGCACTAGCAAGACATTACCATGTTTTACATCTGCATATAATCCAGTCCAGCACTTGCCCAAGCCAGTAAAGAACAACTGAAATTGTACAGGATAGGGTAGAGACTAATGTTTTTGGTCATGGGACTTTAATCGTATTATATAAGATGCAATAGGTGTGGATCATATCTATGAGGTAATGCACTTAAGCTGGCATACTGACATCAGCTGCAGAACACCCACTTAGCATGTCCAAATTTATGTGCGTGGCAGATAACGTGAGCACATACTACACTCATTCACATGATTACTCTTAAGCGTTGCATCTGATCCAGGAACCAGTGACTAATGCTTGAGAGACAGCAAGGATTGCTTTCTTGAACTGTCTCTGAGCAGTGGCCAGCTTTCTCAAATCAAGGCAGTCAAAAGGGTGAATATAAACCACACTGAGCTGCAGTCTGACTTCATTCAAACACCATCCAGAAGCACTCACACAATCAGTTACAGATAGGACATGTTTAAATAAGCAGCAACTCAACACCTGTCAGCTGCTACACTTGAATTAGCACTTAAATTCAGACCAGGAAAGCATTTTTAAGTGAAGCCCTTGATTGTCTGTACTTACCACACACTGGTTTGGATCACAGAGCAAATTTAAGGCATGCAAACCAGATTTCTTTCAGAGGAAACTAAACCAGACCAGAAGCTGTGCTCCCAGTGCACACCAAAGGACCCTAGCCTCTAAGGATCTGAGACAAGCACTAGCTCTTCAGACAGTTTTGAGACACTTGCACAGTGGGGATATTTGGTCCAACTAACCAAATTAGATTGAGTCTGACGTAAACCCCTGAACCATGCTTAGTCTAATGTAGGGACCTCAGCAGCAGCCACTTTGATCTACTGAGCTGCTGGTAATGTGCTGAGTCACTTGCTAATGTGGATGAGTATGACCCAACCAAAACAACAGAGATGGGATCAAAGCACATTAATACATTTCATGTATATCAAAAGGTGGACCTTAGCAGATATAACGGCTGAGCTCAGGAATGATAATTTAATTATACAGCCATACAGATGTCCTAGTATGCATAACTTTGCACAGCTTGGTCAACTGACCTACTGGAGCTGCATGTGTTGGAACAGTTTACCCACGCTACAATAAAACTTAGCATAGGTCTGGCTTCTGGAACCATAAAACAGCTATGTGCGGTTCAGTTCTACAGTTAAATGATAGGACTATGAGGATAATTACCAATTTCCTAGCCCAAATGTTCCTCTTAATTACAAACTGGCTGTGTCCTGAGGGATGCTGTTATCTATTTTGCCTATTAAACAGCACTTGACTGGGCCTTCACTGCCACAGTGTGAATAAGAAATAGTCAATCACATAAAACTTGTACATAAAAAATACTTGTGGATTGAAAAAGGCATCTGTAGATAAATGAGGATGAAACAAAGAGTAGCTCTAGAAAATCTTATACTTCCTGAGGACGCTTCCCTTCATTAATTAAACATTACTATATTATTTATTTCTCACAGAGAAGGACAAGAGTTACCCCTGGTGTTACACATTTGAGACAAAATTGCACACAAAAATTCAGCAGTAAGGACTGACAATACAAAAACCTACTTCTTTCTCCTATTTCCCATCTATTTCAGCTGTGTGTATTTATCTGTGTGTTATTTAGTTTCAAGAGTTTTAAACCTATTTCAAGCTAAGGTGGACACAAAGCAGGGAAAATTCCAGCCCCAAAAATGACAGTCTGACTAATAGCCTGAAAAAGGGTTATATTACCAGGGAAGCCAAACTTAACAATAGGTTGCTATGTGCTACCTCCATAATTAAGTATACTTGTCTCAAATGCCATTCCTTAAATGAAATAATAATTTCCTACTAGTGATTATTGAAATGTGAGAGACTACTGGCCTAATCTTTACCTGGTACTCAGTGCCCGTTTTCAGCCTCAATGGGTCTACTCACAACGGTATGACTTCAGAGGTTCACAATCAGGGTCACTTTTTTTTCCATAGCACACAGCAGCAGCATCAGGGAGACTTATAATTTCAAACAATGGCAGTAATAAAATAATCATCTGACAAAAAACAAAGGGGGGGAAAAAGATGCAGTAGCAAATCTGAAAGATATTTAGATTAGCTATTTTGGCCAATTCTTTAAAGAATAGCCCCTTTGTGTTTGGTTTCCCCTATGATTGTATTGCATATCCAACATGAACATTGGTGCCATTTGATCAGAACTGTAACTTCCCAATATATTTTTACTGTTCAACCATAGGCAACAGTTCAAAAAATAGACTTAATAGTGAAAAGTTTTGATTCTGTTAGATTTAGTATCTAACACAGAGAAATTGTATCTGCAAAATACTGATACAAAAAGCTCAGTCTATGTTGTTTATTTGCAAATAAGCAGCAGAAAATTATGTTTTCAAAGAGATTTTGCTAGAGTTATTGTTATTTTTCTCCCTCTAATGTGATATTCTAGTTAACAAATGCATCACTATTGTTAGAGTTTGGGGTTGCAGTATAGGCTATAGACTATATAGTCTAATTAGACAAGGAAAACACAACATTACTGGAGTGGCCAACAGTGTTATTTCAGACAAACCATTTGAAAAAGTACCTGTGTTTGCCCTGATATCTTAATTTCATTTTTTTCAGGGTGATGTTGATTCCACAGCAGCTTCTCTTACAGAAATTTATTCTGTAAGTTTTGTACAGTGCTTTTATATGTATTCCAATAAGTGAACAACAATCCACACAATTGTTCATTTTTACATGTAAAAAGTTCCAAATAACAATGCTGTCTCATTAATTACTGGATATTTTTGCAGCAGAGTTCTTGTTAGAGCTTAGTTAATGATAAAGTGCTAACTAATGAACTGATATTGTGCAGCTTTTGGACAGTACACGAGTTTACTGATTTTGTTGATACTGCCTCAATCATTAAGTATGTATTTATAATAACAAGACTAACAGTCACTGAAAATAAGCCCTACAAGCAGGAAGGGCAGTCTAATCTAAAATATCAGAAACAGCAGTTATTATCCACCATCTCAAATGAACACTTAATAATCTGGAACTAAATCCCTTCAGGCTCCATTTATGATATGTACACATTTCTGCTGAAGTGATGACAAATACTCCATTTTTCCAGAACTAATGACCCCTCTATAATATGTACTAGGGGACTGACAATTGTGTGGAATGAGTCTGTCAACAAACTAATAGAGTGCAGCCACGTTTGAAAAGTTTTATGCCTAAACCACAGGCAAATTTCAGTACTTCCAACCCATAATAAGCCCCTCTGGAGCCATATCGAAATCCTGTAGCATGTGTTTGGTCAAGAGAGTTTCTGCATATGCTTTGTTTATTTTCGGTTTGGTTACCTTTGGCCATTACAGATAATTAGTAGCAATACATGAAAGTAATTAATATGTAACACTTCACTGTGTTCTGACAAAATACTAGTGTCTCATGGGATGTTTTATTGCTTTAATTGGTGGATGCACTAAAGGATATCCTCTTTATCTCAAAACCAAAACATTTTTTTTTATTCCAAGGCACCTCTGAAGAAGATCTTAAAGTAGGTACAGGTGTATCTTACAGCTTTACTGCAGGCATTTTGACAGCTCTCAGTTAATATATCACTACAAAGATTAAGGATGCAGAAAATAAGTATACCTTCAACTATATTAGTTGCTATATTTATAGTTTAACTTGGACACTGTCATTACATACCCTGGAATCACCAGGGAAAACAGCCAGCCCCGATGACAAGGCTAGCATCTCTCACAGCAAGCTAGTTTTGAAAAGTATAATGCTGACTAGCCCAAATACTGCTAGATTTGAGCCATTGTTACCGTAAGTAGGCAGATGAAAAACTCTCTAAGACTCAATTTGGAGTTTTAGAAAGCAGGCATCCTTTATTGCGGCACCGGGCGCACAGGGGATCGCTCCACCTAGATTGCGCCGGGCTGCTCAACTATGGGAGTTATGTACAATCAGAATATACATATTCATTAAATTTCTAAGAAATGATTAGCATATTCATGTTATTTCTTGGAACTCATTAACATATGCAAAAGTCTTTAACGCATGCGCTCTTATGTTCATTGGTGGTCTTCCAGGGTCCTCTGGTGGTCGTCGATAGTCTTCCTCACTGTGTCCGCTAATTGAACTCAGTCTTTTCACCTAGTTGCAGTAGCTGATTTCAGCATAACTTCCTTATCCATTCCACCCCTGTACACACAGCTTCAAGGATTCCTTTTATCTATGGAATGTCCAGTCTGCAGAACATGTAGTTACTTCACTTCGACAAAGAAAACCATATGTCTCCTTAGTATTTCGGTATCACCATTGTTTTCAACAAAAGCCAGCAAATTTGAGCAGGTACACTGCCTAGTTCCATCAGTGCCATCTTCTCTTTCAGGTACCCTCTTACCTGGAATCTCTGGCACTCAGTTGTAAAGGCTCCCATCCAAGTGCAAATTCTCCTGCCTGCCAGTCCTCAATGCACCTTAACAAAGTATGGTATTTCTGTTGGCAAGCAGGCAACAAGAATTCACAGCTAGGCTGCAGGATTTTTGAACAGAGGAGCTTTATTTATGTTGCCAAGAGACAAGAGCAAAATTTGAATTGGGAAAAATACGGCCTTCTAGCGTGAATTCTAGTCAATGTGACAGGCTTCTTGAGCTTTGCTCTGATCTGGCATGTAATTACTATGTATCCCTGATCTGCAAACTGCATCTCCTAAGCTGCAGGGCAATCGCTGACTTGCACACATATATTTTCTAACAAGAAAATAGTACTTGAGAGACTTGTCTCAGAAAATTAATTTTTAATCATTGAAAACAAATAGAAATAAAAGCAATCAATTATGCCTTCAGATGCTTCAAATTATTCCAGATTAACATGTCAATTAAAAAGTAAATGAAGCTGAACACATCTATGTGAATTTTACCTGTGTGAAACATAGTTTTTCTAGCAGCATCATTTAATCAAGTTATAACTGAAACAATGAAAGCCTTCCACATGGAGGACTGAAATTACAGTTAAAAATAGTTTTTTCTGTTCCAAAGAAAAGTACATGCAGACACACTATCTTACATGCTTCAGCAATTCCAATCTCAAGTTTAGGAAAATGTCAGTTTGCGATGCCCCATCTCCAATCTGGATGCAACATAGACACAGTGCTCTGTCTCCTGGTTTCTGAATATTTGGTGTTCGGCACAATTTCACCTGGCTGTTTGCCAGCCATATGAGGAATATGTCAGAGAAGAAAACCACGCTAGGGAATGTAAAACACCGATGCACCTCATCCCCCCCCCAGCAGCCTCAGGCACACAGGTTCTAGGAAGACCTAAACA
Source organism: Aptenodytes forsteri (assembly GCF_000699145.1). Taxonomy (NCBI): domain Eukaryota; kingdom Metazoa; phylum Chordata; class Aves; order Sphenisciformes; family Spheniscidae; genus Aptenodytes; species Aptenodytes forsteri. The sequence goes on from NW_008794083.1 coordinate 605,682, forward strand.
CAAAATAAAACTGCTTCCAGAGCACAAGATTTTTGTTCTTTTGTTTTGGTTTTCTGTTGTTTTGGGGTTGGGAGTTTTTTTGGGGGGCAGCGTCAGAGAAGCAAGGTCAAAGAAGGGACATTCAAGTCCCCATGAGAGTACTGGCAAGCTTCTGCTCCCTCGGTCTGGAACCAAGTTTTGCCTTTTCCTGCAGGACGTGTTTTACACCTCTGTATCATTGAAGGGGGACTCCACCATCTTCTCCAAGTGCCAAAGACACACACAGATGTGTGCAAGAAGGCCATGCGAGAGGGATGGCCACCCAGGGCAGCTGCCTCCACAACTGCCGTCCTGCTAGAAGGGCTAAGAGCCAAAGCTACCGCCCAATCTTCTTTCACCCCACTTTCCACAGCCTCCCCCAGCTACTTAAAGCTGCCTTTCAGTTATCAGCAGTAGGAGCAACAGCCCACTAGGTCTATAAGTAGCAATGCGGAAGGGGCTCTGAGGACAGGAATCTAGATACATCCTGACTTTCTCTTCCCTGTCACCCTGAAATTGCGTGTGACAGATGCTGCTTGAGAACTGCTGGCTGCTCTCATGTCAGTCCCAAATGCAACCAGCTGTGGCAGTGGGGCAGTCACAGGACAAACCCCAGTCAGTGCATGTGAGGCAAAGTTTCTCTTCGGTGTTCCTGTGCAGCCCTATGACAAGAGGAGGAATGTATAAGCAAGAAAGAAATGGAAGATGGAAATTAAAGTCAAGGTAACAGTGACAGGGCACAGTACTAAGCAGACTAACAGGTGTTCTGGAGCCAAACAGAAGATCCAGAAAAGAAAGCTTTTAAACTGGATTTGTATATTTCTCTAGGCAAATATAAAAGACTGTTTAAATGAAAATTTTGAATGTGTTCTTTGAAGTCTGCTTTATCAGGTACCCTTTTTCCCTATGCTAACATTTTTCAGAATTTATGGTAGAGTTCTCATTAAAGTCATACTAATTTTCAACCAAAGAGCACAGAAAAACACTTGGTACTGCCAAGCACTCAAACTTCATGGACTATCCTTCCTGAAATTCATAACACTTTTTTAAAAAATCAAGAGATCAATCATTAAAAATGCTGAGTTCTTAATTGTCCTGGAGTTTTAAGCTTTTGGGCCTTTTCCTACAACTTTGCATTTTCGAGCATCTTTCACATCTTAAGTCCCCAATCAGCCTTAAAACATGACTTTCAGTCTGTCTTCAGTCTTTCAAGCTCTAGAGGCTTTTACTAAAAGAGCCTGAAACATCCTGATATCTGAGATACAACCTTAAGAGCTCTCACTGCTGGTTATAAGTTAAAATAGTCAAATTATTACATTGCAAACAAATGACGACAAAAGACTATTTCTTAAGGGTCTTTTCCAACCTAAATGATTCAAGGGTTCTATCCTGCCCCAGAAACAAATTGCTCTCTATAGGACTACTTTTATCAAAGAGAGGCATATGGAAGTTTCATCCTCTTGAGCTCACAAAGTCACAGAAAACGATTGAGCCAGTGTAACAATTCACTGCTGCCAGAAAGGCCATGTCCCCCCCTGCCCAGCCTGTGCATCCGCTCTGCCTCTTCCACCCTGTGGCTGCAGGGCTCCACATGTCGCTAATTCAATCCTCTGGTGTCGCAAAAACCTAGCCAGTTTTCCTGAGTGAGACTTTGCTGCGTTAGGGAGAGCTGGCTTGCCCAGGGGGGTCTAGCAAGCCCCCTTGGGTAGGCACAATGAAACGTCATGTAAGTGAAACTGGGAGTGGAGCTGCAGTAGGGAAGAGGTATGCAGTCTATCTTCACATTCAGATTGCCTAATGCCACACCTCACCGGGGGCATTAAATACGCTGCAGCCACACCAAGCAATTTCATGGCACGTGTAACAAATTCATGTGCAAAAACTCATTTGGATTCAATGGTCTTCAATATCTAGGGCTACATCCAGAAGGTTCACCTATCTCTTTGCTGTCTTTAGCCTTGAACATCGTGCAGGGTGTTTCCAGACACCCTGGAAGCTCCCCTGGGAGATTGAATCAATGCAGCGTATAGCTTCTGGCTTCCAGCTTTATGGTGGTGAGTGTGAACATACAGCCACAGTATGTTCGCCCCCTGCTTTTTTCATTCAGTGATTCATGTGACCTGAGGGTGAGCAGTCATCTTTTGGCTAACCTTTTCTGGCTGTAGTCCTGGCAAGGTTTTGAAGGTTGACTGGGAAGCCCTTGCTTTTGGGGGACTCAAAACTCTGAGGCTAGTTCTGACTACATCTAGTAGGAGAGGAAGTCCAGCAAATTCTTAATGAATCTCAGTCAATTAAGTGTGCCTCCTTCATCAAATTAGCAGGACTGGTGAGGAGTCCTGACTTTTATAAATGCTCTCTTCATTGGCAGTTTCTCAGAGTCCACCATTAATGACCTTCAAGTCACACTACAAGACATAAATATCTTAGTCAGCTAGCAGAGTAAAGATGCCACAGAAATGAGTAAAATAGTAATTCACTGTCTATGGAGTTACTGAGAGTGCATGAAGACAGAGACAAGGAGGAACAGTCATCCTCAGTAGCTTTATTTTTCGTCAAGATAAAATTCAAAAGATAGTTTGAGATCCAATTTACAAGGAATTGGGACTTCAATAAAATTTGCATCAAGGGAATAAGTAAAAGCAGAAAGTTATTCAGACAGAGCTAAGAGAGAAACTGGGAAGGAGAGTACTGACAACATTTAACATTTCTTTGTCTCCAAAGAGAGGAAGCATCATTAAAAGGTGCAGCTCAGCAATTCTCCCAGGGGAAAAGAGTTTAACACAATACAGTTCAGTTCCCAAAACTCAGGGGGCTTTTGCGTTGTTAGTTAGGGATAGGCTAATAAGCTCAGGTAACCAAATTCATGTTTAATTAGCATCTTTCCCCAGCTGTCAGGTAATATACTGACATTATTTTACCTACTCCCTGAAGAAAGGTTTTGTTATAATACAGAACTCCAAGAGCATACATGGTATTGCTTTTTTGAGGAAGTTTTAAAAAGATCCTAAAATTTCATGTCAAGTTGTATTTGTGAGAACTGCATATGTAAAAAAATCTGTCAAAAAAACCCAACCCTTCTTTCTATAGCACAGACATTCATATAGCTTAGGTCTTCAATACAACCAAATGCAAGATATGCTTTCTGTTAAAAATTAACCTTGAGTAGGCATAGGCTGTCATAGGAAATATAATTACATTTGAACAAAGTAAAATGCTGAGCAATAATTAACAAAAATATTATTTGTATATTCAATATGTTACGCATAATGTACAAAATATCAATATTAAATACAGCATATGCATATGTAAAAATATTTTAGCAATTATACATATAGATTTTCCCTACTTATGATTTCACAGATTTATTCATAGCCAAGCTAAAAGCTAAATTTAAATGGTTTTTTATGAGTTCAAAGCAAAAGGAGAGAGAGAAGAAGAGTCAGAATTCCTGGATAGATCTGATACTTTTTTTTAAGAAATGAATACTAAGTGGTAAATTCATTTTTTCTTCTCTCCCAAACAGCTGGTGCTCTGTGGCTTGAAAACTTATCTATTGGTGCAACACAAGGCAGAAGTTCCAATTTTTGTGTTGTCTAGGGTTCCCACAGCGATGTTTTGGCAGATTTAGTACTGCAGCACCTAATTGTTGGTCCCGGTTGTCTGTCTGCCACGTTCCCAGGATCCCAGCCCATCTAAGCATACAGGTACAATTTGGTGAACTAGCTTAAGCCAAGAGTGAAGGTTTTGCACTGAAACATGAGTCCTTGACCTGGGACAACTGAAGTACAGGCGCAACTTCCATTCTGTCATCCTGGCTAGGAAACGCAGTAACCTGCAGCTGGTGAGGAGAAATGGGCAGGTGGGGATGGTAACATCCAAAACTCCTGCAGCTAAATCCGTCACAGCTGATCCATTGGAGTCCTAAACCCCCAGCTGAAGCTGTCACAGAGAACCAGCCTATGTGAACCATTTGGGTCAGCATCGAGGAAAAGTCAGGGTTAGTCTATGCAGCCCAATCAACCACTTTTCAGATTTATTAAAACAAGTAAATTATCAAAGGAGCCAAATCTTAGCCCTTGTAGGACGGCAAGAAGGATGAACAAACGAGACAAAGGAGGAGCAAAAATGTTGAACCCTTCATCAGGAAGGCACAACAAGAAATTCACTCCTCTGCCTGACAAGTATGATCATATTGCTTTGATACCTGAAACCAGGCAATGAGCAAGAATTTAACATGATAAATAGCTGGGCTTTTCAAACCTTCATGAGGCTGAGAGATGCTTATATGTCCATGGAAGTTATCTGCTTTATACTGCCTTTTAACATGCTTGTTTTCTCTCCAGATGAATCAAGGACAAGTAAACTGGAACAGAGGGAAGAGTGCCACAGCTTTTGAAATCCAATCTCTCTTACCTTATACTGCTAATTTGGGGACGGAGGAAATTACGTGGTTCAATTTACAATTAGGATTCCTCCATAATGATGCCTTTCCTCCACAGCTCTCACATAGGGGACAAACCTTTTCCAGAAATCTAAAAATAAAGTATATTGCACAGTCCAGCTGTAGTGTTGTTTAACTTGGTGTGACAGATTGATCAACACAAATATAGACAACACAAAAAGACAGTGAGATGCTCTGACCAAACATGATTTGAAGGGCATGGCAAAGGAGCAATCTGAGCAGCTGTCAAAAGGGTAAGCTTTCTACAATGCGGTTAATGTTCCAAAAAGTTCCTTATTATGTGCTTATAAACAGGTCTTCACAATCAGGCAATGCATGTTTATGTATTGTTTTTGCGTATTGATGCTCACTCATCCCATCAAAATTAAAAATAATGTATTTAATATAGGGTAAAGCTCCCTGTGTTCCAAGTAAACCTGCAGTGAAGGCAAATCCTATGCCTTTTACTGCAAAAATGAAACTAAATCTACACAATGCCAGAACTTCTTAATTAATATTACCTCTGGTTTTGGCCAGATTTCACCAGGTTTAGCTAAAAAAAAAACACTTTTACCCTTCAGGGATTTTGGTTGCCACCTCCATTAACCATGCCAAACTATCCCTTAGAAAATGGAACTAGCAGTTTGTTAATACACTGTATGTTAACTCAGAAACATATTTTACCTTCAAGTTTGCTTCTTTTGGGGAGAGGGAAGGATGAACTGCAACCCAGAATGACAGACTGAATGACTAAAACAGCACCCATAAACTAAGAAATCACCAAGGCATTATTTTTCACTTTGCCAAAGTTTCACTGTGCAAGATTGACTATCCTGAATAAAACTAAAGATCCATGGGAAACACATATAATACCAGCAGCATAACACGGTCTCAGTCATAATGCTGCTGCCTGGCAGATCAAGCCTTTCTGGAATCAGATGCCCCAGTCTTTTGAATTGTATGCCCTTCCTCTGCTTGGCACACAGAGTGACTGCACTGAGTCACCACATTTGCTTCATGTAAAGCGAAGCACATGCCCTTTTTTTTTTTTTTTTTGGCTAAACTAGATTTAAAGAGTGTTGAGAACAAGTCATGGTTTTTCCCATAGCTTTGCTATTCTCTGTAGCTATTCTCTGTGATGGCTATAGATGGATGAAGGATAAGTGCCACAAGGTAAAATCTTAGCCCTTTCAACTTAATGGAGCTCTGCCATTGCGTTCAGTGTTGCCATGATTTCACCCCAGCTTCATTCATGAGCTAAAGGATGGTAGGGAGTTGGAGTCAGCTCAGCTTTAGGAGTAAGCACATCAACCTACTCAGAATATTTTACTGTTATTGTGAATTTAGGTAAACCCAGCCTCATAGTTCTTTCTTGTGTCCTCCTGTAATCCGGCTTCTCCTTCAACTCTATTCTTTCCCTTCTTGTCTCACTGGCAGCAGTTCTTCTGAGGGCCAGAAGAATCTCTCCTTTGTTGAATCAAACACCAGAGCATCCCAGGCAGGAGAGCTGCCTCCATGTCAGGCACTCCAGACTTCCTGGGCAAGGACTGTAGTAGTCTCGGGAGATGACTGGAGAATACTAAATCAAATTACCATAGTGCATTTCACAACATTTTATAAACCAACAATTCCACAAATTTCTTTCTCCTCCTCCCCTGTAATTTCCCCAGGTTACAGCCTTGAACATATAATTCATAAACACATAAGATTTTGGCGTGGTGTCTAAAATAAAAGAATTACAAATCAATTTTTCATTATTTGCACAGACTTCTGCTTTTGCAAGAGTTCAGACTCAACCAGCATAACATTTACAGAAATTGTTGGAGTGCCACCTATTGGAAATAGATGTACAAATGAAAAAGACCTCGGTTAACCTGCATAAAATAATCATTTATGACCCAAGTGTCGGTTTAACTATATCAAGTTAAAAGGCTTTGAAATGCATACACTTCATGTTCTGTTCATAATTACGTTAAAATGTAGATCAGCATGTAACTTAAAAAAAATGAGCCTCTCTAAGGGGTAAAACACTGGAAAGTGGCAAAGATTTATAGCCCTGGAGTATAAAATAGCAAAAGTCAGAGCAGATCCACTAGAATAACCACCTACTTAAAACCCTAGTCACATTACTAAGCTCTATATCCACTGTTGGTGTAAATTTTATATCAGATCCTGGTCTGCACTCTGCAGAGACATATGTAGTCTTTAGGCTCACACAGTTTAGCTGTGTTTTAGACCCTGAATGTAAATGATTAATTTTCCCTACGGAAAGCAGTCACCTCAGGATAAAACAGCCCTGTCCTCCCATGGAAAACTTACAAATCAGTCTTGGGACAGTACAACCAGTTTTAATGAAATGATATCCAGCTGCCATTTCTGCTCAAAAGATACTCGGGCAATGCCACGAGTGACTTCTCTCCTTCCCTATCTCCCATGAACAGATAAATTTATAGGCTTTTCCTTACTTCCTCCCCAGATATACCTTCAGGCCTTCTAGCTTCTATTAAGTGAAAGTGTGCTGATTTACACTTAAAATTGAACAAGACTGCAAAAATTTTAAGCAACTGAAAAATTTGACCCAGTTTTGAACCTTGAACTTGATCCTTGAGCTATCTGCCCTCTCTCCTTCCTCACCGCCCAGCAAGCAGCAGGTTGGGAGTGCCACTGCCTGAAGAGCATCACTACCAAAATCCTCACACGTCTGCTTCATCTCCTCGTCTTTACTATTGCAGCTTCCTCATCTGTGGTTTTACGAGCTCTCACACTAAAAGAAACAACTGTGTTGCCTAGCTGTTCTCTGCCCAAACATCCCAAGCTTGATCTCAGAAACAGACTATACCTCTTCTGAGCCCTTCTGTTAATTAGCACTGACCCCTGCCCAGCTCATGACAGCTTTTTTGACAGATCTTTTCATGGTTGTGCTTAAGAGAGCTACACAAACACGTAGAGTGGGAGCTCTTGTAGACGGCTTTAGGAAAAAAAACCAACCAAACTGCAGTTAATTATACCTGGTAGCATAGAGTAGAAAAAGAAACAGAAGACTGACATGGCACAGAAACAAAGTGAAGCAAAATATACACAGTGTGGGATGATACACATACTGTATTTCATATATTCAGTTCTCAGAATTATTCCAGCACCCACCCATTCCAATCCACTCAGTCATTCTCAGTGGTCTAAAATTCCCAACTCCAATTCTTTGGCTAAGTAGTATTTTATAATATGTTTATAAAAACGACATACGGAATTGAATTACTAAAATACATGCTATTTTCTCCTATTTGCAGTAAAGGCTAAAAACACCTTTTCCATTCGTGTTGCTTATGAATTGATTTAGATAGTTAGTGACAGGATCCCTTTCTAAATAAGTTCCTAGTCTGTCACACCTTTACTTCCAGCAGGTGTCCGATATATACTTTCATTCTTCACAACTACTTCTTCTTTCTCCTGGTAGCTTACATCATTCTTTCAGTGCACACTTTATTCCTTGGTTTTATCTCTTCCTCCAGATCCCACAGAGTATGCTCCAGGCTTCTCTGTGGTTTATAAAAGACCTTTTCTCCTATGGCTTTCTCCTGAAACTTCAATCATTCTCTGCCTCCTCTTGAGGCATGCTCGCACATATAATTTTCTTCCCTTAACAACCATATTTTCTTCTTCTGGCGACATATTTACAACAAAAGTTCAGGGGAATCAGAATTAACATTTCTTTGGTGCAACAGCTGTAGACCCATGTCTGAGAATAATGACGTGTCTCCTATACCCACTGTATTATCTGCACTTATATTGCATACTAAGAAGAAGGAAATGTGAGGAGAATAAAAACACTTACAACAAAATTCTCAGTGAAATCAACAGGTCTGCTTCAGGTTTCGTGCCGTATCTTCAACTTAAAATGACTATGCCATAAGTATTTTAGGTGAGAACTAGTAGGGGTAAGCATAGCAGTAATTCTCTGGTGTTGACAAAAGTCTTGGAAGACATATTTGTGACCAGATTTTTGTAAGTCAGATCCTGGGCTCCTCCTAGTCTTCTTTTTCCTTCCAGCTGAAACTTTTGGGCAACTCTAGTAGTAGTGGAAAATGAACCTGGGCCCGTTCCCCCACTCAGTGTCTTTCAGACTGGCAGTCAAGTGTCTTTCAGCCTGTCAGTCAAGACCTAGCCATGAGGTCACCTTGCTATTCTAAATATTCATGTACTTAAAGCTCAATTTTAGTAGATTTCTTAAAAATTTGGTGGGGGGAAGGAAATGTAGTCTGCTGATTCTTTTTCTGCTGGACTGCATGAAATGTAAATTAGGTCAAGCTAATCTCTGTGTTGTTGTTTAGATACCAGGATTCACTCAAATGGGAAAAGAAAATTGAATATTTTAAATTTTATCCACAGCCTGGAGGAAATTACAATTTCAACATGATCTTCAATTGCAGATAGCTTATTCCAATCACCTCCTAAAATTTTCTCAAAAGCTTTTCTGAACATATTTTGCAGTAGTACAGAAACAGGAGTTCAGCTGTGTCTATCAGCTAAAAGTAGCAAAGGCAGATTTAGGAGTCCTGTTGGCCAGGCTATACAAGAACTCTGGACAGGTGACATGGCAACTGTGGATAGAAATTAAATTAACAGACATATTTTTCATAAGCAATTAAAATAGATGGATGAAAACTCTTACTCTCCATAAAAAAACAAAAACAAAAACAAAAACAACCCCCAAAAACCCCAATAAAAAACCCCACCACAAAACAAACCAAAAAACCCACCTGTAAGGCCTGAAGGCTTCTTCAGTCATTTTAGGATACCACTGATCATTCAATTTAACATGAATAGGCATACTAAATGAATGAGGGGATTTATAATTTCCACACTATGGATTTCTCCTCTGTGATATAAATACCTGTAAAAAGCTCCCACAAGGTACGGCAAAAGATGCCCTTAACCTTTGCATACCTAATTTCAGATAAGCTTGGCATAATTTTTCTCAGAATGAAACCATATGTCACCTAATGGCTCAGGGGAGATACTGGCATATGGAGCCTTTCATGCTTTAACTGCCGGTTTGAATCCAGCCCAGGTCAGTAAAAACCAACACTGCTATATCTGAAGGCTGTTGGGTAATCTATGTGAAATGAGTTGGCTATCTCAGCCCAGATCCTACAGGAAAGTTGTCCACCACAACCCGGCCACTGCAGATGGCTCAAACTCCCCCTTTTGCTGGCAGTATCAGCAAGTCAGCCAAAGATTAAATGAGCATTGCACATACATGATCTTTCACGCTGTAGAAGTCACTCTGCCAAGCCAGGGATACGAGATGTTGACATGCAGGGCAATCACTGTGAGACACTACCCTGGAGGACCACCCGGGCGTGGCACTCCTCAGCCAGTCACCTCTAGCTATTTTACATTAGCATTACACCACCTCCTCCCAGATCTTCCTTCATACAGATTTAACCCATTAGACGGATCAACGTTTAATGCCTGCATTAATGCTCCACGCAGGATAGTCGTTCTTTGACTAATGACAACTCTATTGTCTAAGGTGAAGATTCAGACCTGGGAGAAATCTTTTTAAAAAGAAGAGTAACACAGAATTAAACAGTGTCATGATGAGGGGAGCTTACAACACGCAATCATTTTATGAAAGTTGAAGAAAATACTATATGGTAACAAACAGTTAACATTCTTTGAAATAGTATCCAAGAGTAGAAAAGAATTAAATAATAATATTAATACATGCATTGCAGTAGAGAACACTGAAGGCCTGAGAAAAAGAAATTTTAAAGCCTCTTAGGAAAAAATTACCAGGGAGCCTGTTCCTAAGTTTCAACAGGAGGGATTTTTATCAGTATGAAATGTGAGTTCTCTCTTTGCAGTGGTGAAAATATTGTACGTCCATATTATCAGTTCTCAGTTAGGCTTCAAAAACCATCATTCTGTTTTTATTTCCTACTGTAAAATTTATGAAGACAGCTATTTCAATGCCTAGTGTGACACTGATGTACAGCTGGGAAATGAAGCCAGGCAAATTAATTGATAATGCAGTTCTTTATGCACTCTGTGGGAGCTGTGTCATAAAGGACGCTAACAGCAGGTGTTTACAAATAAAACAGAAACTGGGAGGTGATTTTAAAAACAGGACTATTCTTACTGATCAGATCCTATTCCACGTATTGCCAGATAACCAAAGAGCTTACATGAAAGCATTAGTGTTAGTGAGTCATTAGTTCATTGATAGAACAGCTCATGTATACCTATTTATGCAGGTTTTTGTTGCCAGACTTGATATTTTGCAGTTTTTTCCCACTGTAGCTTTGTGAAATAAATATGCGCATACCAGAAATCAGCATACACAGTTTACACATTTGCCTTTTTTTCTTTCTATTGCAAATTCTATGGTTATTTTAGAAAAGATACATATTATGTCAAGTGCTGAAAAGGACACTGTCAGTTTCAATATATACTTCCCTTCGTCACTATAGTAACTAGACTGTTATCTATATCTCAGCCCTTCCTCTTGTGTCAGACTTGACTCAGTTCACTTACAAGGCTGCACACTCCTGATCTCCCGGAGCATCTTTCTGCACCTATCCTATGTTGTTAAGCCTCATAAGCAGAGCTGTAGCAAAGATGCCAAGAGGGGGTACCACCCCTGGCGTAACTGCGTGTGTAAAGATTTCAAATGAGGGTATATACGCCACTGCCATCCACTGACTGCTGGGACGCAAGTGATGAGCTGAGCAAGCGGTACTGCAGAAGATGAAGAACTGAGTGGTGGGAGCTGTGTGCTGTGCAGGGGGCTTGCATACTCAATTCCATGGCTGCGAGAAGTTGGAAAGTGAAGTGCTGTGGAGGGATGATATCCTAAAGCCACAGTGCATTGCCCTTTCTGAAAAACATTCGGCTGAATCCCACCGCTTATTTATTGAGGTGCTCAATGATACGTCACTGGAAGTTATCTTGGCTTCTTTCTTAAACACTACCCAACTATCTCAGCATTTATACCCAGCTACAGATCAGAGGTTGATCTGATAAACCTCAGCCTTTGTTATAAACTCAAGCCATGTCTTCTTCAAAAGCATTTGATTTCAGATAATTTATATAACTATAATATGTTCATGCAATATGTATTACATTTACTTTTCCTTTTCAAATGTTAACTTTTGCTTTGTATTTCTATTAGGCATGGAGTTCAGATTTGCAAAGGTTTTTGCAAATGGAGTACAGACTATGGTTTCTTGCACTTCTATTTTCTTTATCCTGATAACAAGGTGTTCTCTGGGTTGAAGAAAATGTAGAGGGCAGTTTAAAGCATATGTGTATGGATTAATCTAAGATTTACTAAAAGAAGATTAATAACAATATGTCCATGATTGACTTATGAAATTTTAAAAAATAGTTCTTTTTAACCCCAAGTTGGGTTCAGCACAAAAAGAATACACATTTTTCCATAGGTACAGTAATGGTGATGAATCATGAAAAACAGACATTTGTCTCAGTAGGCTAGATAGTCTACATGAATTAGAAACAGCGCCCAGTTAAAAACACAACACATATAATACCCTTAATGCAGTTAAACTGTTGACAGTTTCTAAAAGTTAGAGAAAAAACACTTTTTTAGTAAAAACCAAAACCTACTGTTTAGTAGTATTCTGTTCAGAAGTACCATTGGTCTGGCTGAGGAAGAGTTATGATATAATTGATTTTGGCATGAAGAACTGGGATATTTCAGCCAGATAAGGTAAAATGGAATCAACACAGAGGTTGATACATGGACTGGAGAGCTGGCTGTACCTCTTTTGTGTCCTCCATTGCACCTCTTTTGTATTTGACTCCCTTCTTCTGTATTTAGAAATGTAAAAAAAAAAATCACAGCAGTTAGGTAAATGGCAGATAAGATGCACATATCCATCATTAATTAAATAATTCACTGAACAGAAAAAGAACAGCCTGTCATCCCTTCCTCAGCAACAGGATGGTTAAGAATTCAGGCTGACTCCTCGTTAATGGCCACACTCAAGTACAATTTGGGCTTGGGATATCTTTTCTCTGACAGGAAGCTTACTACATCATGACATGACATGCCTATCCCTTTTTCTAAACCTTTAGCAGGAGCACTGTATTTTTACTTCCCTTGGACTAGAAAAATTTAACCATTTAATTCGTGTTTTAGATTTTTCTCACGTAAGATCCACACACAGGCAGTAAAGAGTGGTGGAGGGGAGCCTGGGAAGGTATCTTCAGTAAGAAGAGTCAGCAGATCAGACAGACGGATGACCCCCATGACAGACCTAACTGCCTGGCTGGGGACACCCAACTGCCTTGCTAGGAAGGTCCCCATGGGACAGCAAGCTCAGCCTGAGTGAGCAGTATGCCCTGGCAACAACGAGGCCAACAGAGTCCTGGGCTGTGTCAGCCAGAGGTAACCCAACAGCTTGAGGGTTGTGATTATTCCTCTTGGCACTTGACAGGTCACACCTGGAATAATTCATCCTGTTTTGCAGCTCAAGAAGGACACTGAAGAACTGGAGAGGGTCCAACAAAGAGCCACCAAGTTGATCAGAGGATTGACGAATCTGATATACAAAGAAACATTGAAGAAATGAGGTTTGTTCAGTCCAGAGAAGGGAGGGCTCAGTGGAGACCTAATGACAGTCTTCCAACTGCTAAAGGGCAGATGCAGAGGAGGTGAAGGTCCTCTCTGCACAAGGATGCACGGTGACAGAAGACAAAACAGACAAAAGTTGGGTCAGGGGAAATTCCATCTGGATATAGGAAAAAAATACTTCACTGTGAGGACACGGTCCTGGGCAACCCTTTTGAATAAGGGCGCTGGACCAGATGACCTCCAGAAGTCCCTTCCCACCTAAACCGTTCTATGATTCTGTGACAACTAAACGCTGAAGGGGTGAAATCTCCTCTGCTGGAGATACTGAAGACTCAGCTTGACAGGGCCCTGGATAACCTAATCCAGGGCCCTGTTTCCAACAGAAAGTTGGATGAGGTGATCTCCAGGGTCCCTGTCAATGTAGACTTTTCTATAATTTCTATCCTACTGGAAATCAATGTTTTTTTAATTTGCTTGCAACCAGATTGGACCAAAAGACAAATTACTATCAAGAATAATTATTGCCTGTAAGCAGGAATTTCAGGAAAAAAAGCACAATAAGACAACTGTTTTGGAGCTGTTCAGATGTATTATTATACCTGCTCAGTTCAGTACAGACCTGTGTCCACCCAGCTGCTACCCTGCCTCACTATAGTCCAGAGGCCTCACATCTCCTTTTCCTGCTTTGGGCCAGACACCAAACCAGACAGCAGGCTGCTGCCATCACAGAAATTGTGGCGAAAGTCTGGTCAGAATAGAAATAAGAATATCAGTTACGTTCAAACTACACCTCTGCATTGAAAAACTTAGTGATATCAGTATGTTTCAAAACCATTTTAAGTGCCACCAAAAATGCAAAAAATAGTGTCTACCTATCCAGACTTTCAGAGCTGCAAAGACTACATCCTTTTCCAAAAAGTCACAAAATTCTTTTGTGAAAAATTCTGTTTATACTGATTGCTACAGAGGGCAATAACTATTCTGGGAGTGCTGCTGAGTAAAGAGTGAGTGTACTCATTGTTTTCTGGGAGTTTTAAAAGGATGATGCTAGGAGAGGACTACATGCCTATTGCTTTGTTTAGAACGCAATATAATTACCTTTGGGCAAAAAGAATCACAAACAGAATTGGCTACATTTTTAAAAATCATCACAGACTCTACCTTTTTAAAAAGATTTTATCAGTGCACAACATTCTTTCCTTCACTTCAAGGCTTTTTACATTTGGAAACACCCTCGTCTGGTACAAAGTTACCCGATTTCCAGTACTTCCATTACCTCCGATATTAGTGAGGTACTTGCTGCTTCTCTTGACTGACTCTGCACTCGTGTTGCACCTTTCCCACACAGCTACATACTTTCCTTCCTGTGATGACTAGTACCACACATGCTATTCCTCTTAGATTGCCAGATTCCAGCCTGCAGAATACTCATAAGAAATCACAGTTCTGACACAATTTAGCATAAGGAGCTCAAAAATAGTTACAGTGCAGCCCAGCCAGCTTATCTTCTCTGTTCCCTCTGCTATTACATCCAGATATCCACTCATTTATTTGTTCCTTCCATAATTTTGCTATTCATCACACTTCCTGGTAAGTTTTCCAGACTAAAAATAAACCCATATTAAACATTATTTGCTAAGAATACTAACAGCTTGAAATACGCCACTGATGTACACAGCTTGTTCCATCATTCTAAGTATGCCATAGATCAAGCTATCTACCTGCGATGGTGAGCATATTAAATCACTTGAAGTTCCATTTGCATGATCATCTTTCCAAACACTCTTGCTGTGTTGCTGACTCAAGCACTTTCAAAGACTCACTTGAAATTACTGTTTAAAAAAAAATGCGAACATTGTCTCACTGAGTATGCAGGAAATTAAATGTTTTAGCACTTATCCATTTCAAATTAGATTCGGCACATAACTGTCTAAAGTGAGTGCACCTAGCTATAGTTTACAGTTGTCTCTCTAGTAAGCTTTTTAATCAAAAGTAATTTAGTGTTAAGCATATCAAAAAGCCTTTCGTTGGCCATCGATGGGACCTGATTTATTCATATGCTGTGCGACATATGTTGCTGATGCTGTCGTCTACTGCATCTCTAATTTTAAATTAGTGTTTCAGTTTTGGGTTGATATTTTTGCAAAGAGCACATCTGCAGTTTTACATCATGCAAGACAGGAACATTCAGTGTGGTCAAGGTGCCTGGTTTGCACTGGTGACTGAATCACAGAACTAGTCATAGGACATCAGGTGGCAGACTGGAGGGGATTTTTCTGTTTTCTTGGGTCATGCTGGGTTTTGTTTTTCCCAAAGTAGTTTCAGGGCATGATTTTCATTTGCATACTGTTTTTGCAGCAGTTGGAGTTACCTCCCTGCAGGATTGAGATGCAGTTCAAAACTTTTCAAGTACGCAACAACCAAGGTCACAAGGCCTTATTTTGAATGAGGCATCTATCCTGAATAAGAGATTTCATTGCACAATCCCACTGCACTGGAAAGCAAAGCTCAGTGGTCATGTCAAGACAGCTGTGGAAAGTGGTTCAATGCCTACATCCACCAAGGTGTCATCAAGCAATTCACACAGGACTAGAGTTATTAGAGGTGTATAGGAAGTACAGGGAGACTGCAGAGAATTCTGTTTAGTTTGGCATTATACATAGGCTTTTCTGATGGCTCCGAGGTAGCTCTCCATATCAGCAATGTGCTTTTCAAAAAGTCCCAGCTAGCTTCCTTGTATCTCCGTCACCCACCTCCAGACTTGGGGCGGGGTGGGGGGGGGAAGCTTTCTCTCATGCCTCCTTTTGTCTAGTTAGTTTTAAGTCCTTCAGAACAAGTTTATCACATGGTATGGCTGAAATCCTGGCCACTATTGAAGTAGATGAGAATTTTGTTGTAACTTCACTGAAGTCAAAATTTCACTTCTGTTTATACAGCAAAAATCAAGAAGGGTTACTTTCGGCTTGCATCAGCTAGGTAGTGTCAGAAAATTAGAATCACGTTGCCAGTCTCATATCAACACAGAAATCAGTTATGCCACCAGTCAGACAGAAGCATGAATAAATAGGCATTTTCCACTGGTGACTCGGATAACTCAACAAGCCCACGTTACCTTACACATTTATGTCACCAAAAGACATATTTTTGAAACACGGTTGTGAAAATGCTCAGTGCTTTTAACAAATTGAAAATTGAGGTGTTCCAATATATTGCAAAATTCCTATATATTCTCTAAAGACAGACTACAACTAGGCAGGGCAACAACATTGTGCGAATAGTTTCTTACCTTACTAAATTAACCAAAACAAACTCAACAACATACCAGAATGAAATCTTTAAAGATGCATGCTTACAGCTCACAGATTTAGTTAGACAGAAGCAAGTCTTTTGAATTCCCTCAGTAATGTGCACTTCTACAGAGCTGCCTTTATTATAGGAAAGTTGATGACCGTGTCTGGTAAGAACTGTTCAGGTGCTCTAGTGGTGAAAATTAGCAGGCTCTTGTCAATTCAGGAGGCTAGAAGGAGGGTAAATGGAGAGACAAGCAGCCCACCAGCATATAAAATGAAGTCCATTTCCATGCACTCTGAGGAATCCAATTTGGATGAATATCCATCACCTAAAATATTTACATCTTTGTTAAAATACATGTAATCTCATGTGTGGCAGGAGATACAGTTCAGCCTCATTTCCTCAGTACTGAGCTCAAAAGTTTAAGGCGAGGAACAGAAATCGAATTATTTTACCCTGTTCTTCCCACCACCACCATAAGGGATGAAAACTTGCTTTTACATACTCTTGCTATGTGCCCATACCTCAGTCTGTTTCTGCCAGTCTCTTTCCCTTTTACTATATTTGAACCTTACGTTCAATTTCAACCAAATAAGACAAAGGGGTCTCAAAGGAAGTTGCTTGGAAATAGGCAGGCAATGAAAGGAGGGAGACCGCATTAGTGCCCCAAAGATGGAGAGGCTAAAGCATGCATTCTGACATTATTAGTCACCTGAGATACCCCTTGAAAGAGAAACTTGGTGTTTCTCAGCAGTCTCTGAATATTCCAATTGCCAGCAAAGATCAGATTGCAGCTCATACCTATTAGACCCCATAAGGCACAGACATCCACTGGGACCCAGCTCTTAATAGTACTGTAGTTCCTGGAGGAACTGTTTTTCTCTCTCTCCCACAGCCCTGCTCCCTCCTCCTTCATTGTCTCACAAATGAGCTTCATTTTTTTTGTGTGTGTGATGAACTGTTAAAAATCTGCTAAACAGTCTCCCTCAGTACCACCCTGATTCCGCCTTGCTCCTGTGGCGAAATGCAGCCTCTTCTGCACTGAGACCTTCTGCTCCCCATGTATTGCTGCACCCAGCCCCTGGGACCAACTGCCCCTGGTAACCCTTACTTCATGTAAAGAAGGAAGGCACCACAGCCCAACAGTAACAAAAAACCTTCTACGCAGGCAGAAAAGGGAGTTATTCCTGCCTTTCATCACTGGGAAAGTGTTTTCTGCCTACCTCTTTTGACAAGAGAACACCCATCCCCCCCCCCATCCCCACCCCTGCTCATCTCTCTGCCCCACAAAGACCTCCCTAATCTGCAGGGGACTGACTGGTGGGTTAAGATTTACGTGTATGAGTCAGGATTCTCCCAAAAGCAATCTCCCACTAAGCTAGAGCCAAGCAGAGAAAGTGATACAAAGACAGGCACAATTAACTTGCAATGTTTCCTTCCCTAAAAAAGGGTATTATTTGAATTATGAATGGACATAATTACTTGTATTTGCTACACGGAGTCATCTGTCTCAATAAAATAATACTGTGTGAACAAAGATATATTTTATCATATGGAATGGGGCAGGGAAAGAAAACATACACTTTACAAAACAATCCTTTTTTTTGCACATTAATCTGGCAATATTAAAGCAATGCACGATGGTTTTAATTTAAACAAAATAATCAAGATTATTTAATTAAATAAGGGTTTTGTCATATGGAACTTTTTAATATTTTATTCCACCAGCAAAATCTGAGCTGGAAGATCTCCCACTAAAGCAGATGGGAACAGAATCTGGATACACATTGCCATCTAGTGGAGCCCTCCCCGGCCGAGCACGCTCCAGAGACCTCAAAGCTTGCTTTACTCGGGAGCAACTCCGTTCGGAGCTGGTATTGATATTTCACAGAAAAAAGTTTTCTAAGATACATAAGCAGCAGAGACTCTTAAACGCAGGTTGCACAGCCAGAAATAATGTTACAGTTTAGGTCAGCTGAATCTCTGTTGGGATATCTTAGTTGGGAAGTAAGACAAAAAACCTTTCACCCTTAAAGCACTGCTTCAAATCAGAAGTAAAACAAATAAATACACTTGTCTGTTCCATTTTACGAGAAGTGCACGACTGCTGAAGTGCTCTGTTTCACATTTAAGACCACACTCAACAAGCAAGGCAACTGAACGTTTATTGTGCTCAGAGAGGTGTATCCTTTAGGGCAGATTTGAAGAAGAACAGTGGGCCGGTGGGGGAAAATCTGAAGCTCTCCTACTTAAGACCTAGCAATTCATAGACACAGACGTTGTGCAATTTTGTCAGTTCGGCGACTTTCCCAAGTATGAAACAAACTTCTTTCAAAAATTGAGATGTTTAGCTCCCAGCTTAGATGAGTCAGGGAGTTATTTGTGGAGTGATTAATGAATACCAAATAGAGCAAGCCACAGAGGAATGAGTCATATCACCATAACACCAAAGAAATAAAAGATATAGCCCTTCTGGTTCTTACTCCTTTTGTGGCTTTTTGTTTGCTTGGTCTCTGTTTATTCTTATCATTCAGAGTAATTTCCAGTTATTGCACTTCAATTTTAGTTTCTTTAATTATTTTTTCTACAGAGCTGACTCACAGATGAAGGAAGTATTCATCCTCCTGATACAGTATTAAACAACCTCCAAACTGCAGTCTCCCAATCTTTTTTCTCCTGAGTCAACTACTGTTAGCCCTAAAGCCTTTTCACTATGAAGTAACAAAGTCCAGCCCCCTTTCTAGCATTATCACTCCTTAAATTTATCAACTGGGACAGCTGGTAAGCTACAGCCATGCCAAAGACAGCAACAGTACAAGAGATCGCACCTTCTTCTGCACTTTTTTTGACAAAGAAAAGGTTATCCTCACACAGGTTTCATAATACTTCACCTAAATCAACACTTTGCTGAAGAGCTGATGAAAGCTGAAGTTGAACGGGCAGTCACTGTGTGGTCAAGACGACTAATGTGAGAGGGAGGATGAAAATCATCACCACATGGAAATGAGGCAAGTGGGTTTCTAGGCAGACAGCATGGTCGTCTGGCTGAGCAAGTAAATGTGGCTGCAGAGTGAGGAGAAAGGAGCAAAGATAAATCTACTGCAACATGGAAGATGGCTTCAAGGTCACTCAGGGACACCTCCAAGGTTAGGTAAAGATAAAAACACACACTTTTAATCAGTGCAACACAGAGTGTATGCACTGCTCAGCCTAGAGTACTAAACAGATTAATTGGCGGTTGTGGTCTTTTTTGTAGACTACAACCAGTGAAAAGGATAAAAGCAGTCATTCTTTGCTGCAAGGTGATGTCATCGGAGGTGTCAGGAAGGGATGTCACAGGTGTGTACAGCAGTATGCTGGTAAAAACAACAACATGAGTATCACTGTTCAGGAAGCAGAAGCAGGACCGCAGACCTGGGCTGACATGGAGTTGTACTTGAGCAATGGCTAGGAAGAAGAGCTTGCAGGTCACATTTAGTACCACAGACAGCCAATGAGTGCTTACTGAGTGTTTATTCAGTTGCTTTCATGTAAGTAAGAAAAATGGGAACCACAAACGGAAATGCCAGGAGCACATGCTAGTAGTGACATGTACTTGTGGAAAATATATCAAATTTATCTAAATTTCATCAAACTCCTAGCCTAAGCTACACCCACTGATTGCAATTCTGTACAGATCAATTACACCTTGCATCATATACTTTTAACAATTTAATGTTTTCCATTCAAATTTTTATCACAGTGATTTTTCCTTATCCTTTGCCCCAAGGAGGGAGTCATAAACTTTTTTTCTCATATACCTTCATTAAGATTATCATTGCTACCAAGCAGGATGGGGCCAATTAACTTAGGAAAAAATGCTCAGAATTCAGATCCCAGGTTGGGTTGGCAGCTAGAAAAAAAAACAAACACATTATGAACTGAGCAAATTTGTTACAAGCATCATTGAAAGAATAAATATACCGTCACGTAATGTCAGTGATTCAGAATAAAGTGTTGCAAATGTCAAATCTTATAAACTGTGGTGGCAGAGGTTAGAAAAATAGATTATTTTTCCAGGCACTGTATAACGGTGATTCAATATGTTCCCCTATTTCCAAAAGCTGTATCTAAAAATAATACATCTTTGCCATATTCACAAAGCACCTCTTCTAACCATCATACATTATACTTACACAGTGAACTAGTTATCGATGATAGCTGGCATAAAAGTTTTCTCCATATTTACAGTCAGTTCAGAAATGTTCTGTTTCTAAATACCAAGGAACGTGAAGTAAAGAATCTTAGCTCATACATGTTTTATTAGCATCATTTCTACTAACAACAGACATCCGGGAACAAACAAAAATCACTTACCCCAGTAATGCTCTTGTGCATCTCAGTTTCCTTCGAATACAGCTCATTATAAAGTTAACCCTGAAACTTCTGTAGCTACAGGAAGAATCGTATCAATGCTGTGTAACATAAACTAAGCAAATTAGAAAAGACCAACCAGAACCACGTAACTCAGGATAAATAACAAACAAAATCAATTTATCAGACCACCTGACATACATCTCCTCTGTAGGTAGTGGTGTGTTCTGCCATGTGAGAACGGGGCTTGGTTCTAGCACTCAGCAAGGAAGTACAGCAGAATATACACAGCAAGGGATGATCTTGCAGTTTCTAAGATTAAGTACTTTAAGTACACTGATACACTACCACGCAAAACTTTTACCTAGAAACCCAGCATTACAGCCAAGAAAATCCACAAGGATCTAAGGCTTTGACCCTGGAGACGAGAGAAGCTCTTGGGGGAGTAGGTGCACGAAGAAGAACATGGAAGATTAGGAACCAGGAGGCTCTACCAAAAGATCCTTTTTTAAATCAGAGGAGGATGGCATTCATTCCTTTTTCTTTTTTATGTCTTCCTAAGAAGAGTCTCAGTGCAGTGTGTTTATTTAAAATCAGCAAATTGAATTGAGACTGTTGTATAGATACCCCTATAGACCTGTAATATCATTAAGCACAGACCATCAGCCGATCACAGCAGCCAGAAACAAACAGTGGGCCTGATCTGCCTTCTGCTACAGTGGTGTAAACAGAGTATCTCTGTTTTTAAAAGAATGGAATTCATCCAGATTTTTAACAGTGCAACTGAGGGCAGATTTGGCCCAGCTTGTTCAGTGGCCGCCAGGGCCCACAATACACATGCAACGATGCACAGATGTGCAGTGAAGTTTGAAAAACATGTTCTGTCTTTTTTCAAAGTGTGTACAATGAATATTAAACAACCCCCTGAAGTTCACGTTGCCACTCGCCTAGAATCAGCACTGCAATCCCTATCATACGCTGCACTATGTGGAATGCTAATGACTATTTAAACTAATTCAGAGTGAATGTGTAAAGAGTCAGGGCACTGACAGGGATATGGCACGTAGTAAGTGCAAGATTATTCTGTAGCTTTACATATTCTTTTTCTTTCTTCTTTATTTCAAGGAGACCAGACATTTTTTCCAACTTGGACTATTTTTGATAGCCTTGGAGGACAGAAAATGAGATTTCCACATCCAAATGGTTAAGATACCCACAGGCCAATTTTGATTTAGGAAAAAGGAAAAGCTGCCGAGTACCAGAATACCATGTCAAAGTCTGGGGTGATCAATTGAATCGTAAAGGAAATGGATAGGAAGCTTCATTAAAAGTGTGGTATATGGAAGTTCCCTGTAAGCCACAATGCTTTGTAACCTCATACTTGCTTTCTAAATATATTTGCATTAGATTTCAAAGAATTACAGCACCAAAGTATCAGAAAGCTTAAACTAAACAGAAAGCTAAACATACGTTTAGCTAGGAGATAGCAAGCAGGTGATGTGACAGCCAATTATTCACATAACTAGAAAGATTGTATATACAACATACAATCCTCATTAGCATATCTCACTTTTTCCTTCCCTTTTCTGAAAAATACCACAGCTAATGCATCAGTCAGCAGTAGAGTCTGAGGACTTCGGTTTCTGGAGTTGACTACAGCTTCCACTTATTAACTCAAAAGTGGGTTAGTGTCTTTTTAAATTGTTTTTCTGACAGGGTTGCTTGTGGCTTGAAAGAACCAGCATTCAGATAGTATTCATCTTAGGCTACAGTAAACTACATCTAATAGGATCTAGTCTGTTCCGGTTTTGTGCCTCTATGCTCTCAGAGAGTGTCTTCCCCAAATCATCACTTCAGTAAATCCCAATCTAAATTTAACTCATTATTAGACAAATATATCTTCTGAGGACTGCTTCCTTGAAGAGGCAGTCACAACCTAAATTTTGTTTTTGTTGCAAGGGGAACTTGCATAAAACTGAAGTGAACTGTGGGTTCTGACAAATATATGGGCACAAAAACATGAGCACCTGAACTACAATTAACTAAGCAAGTAGACAACGAGTATCCAGAGGAACCTACTTGGTTTCAGAGTAAGTTCTGCTCTGTCTGAAGGAGAAGCCAGGACCTCTAAGAAGCTGTAATACTTTCAAAGATGAACTCAAGTTGTTAAACTTGGGGACAGACCTAGATTTTAGATACTCTAAAATACCTTGACACCATACTATTAGATATGACTCTGTGTTTTAATTTGAGATACATGAAAGATAACACACAATATTTCTCCAGAGGAAGTTCTTGGCTAGAAATGCGTATGCTACTCCACATTTCTATACTACGTTCTCCGCTTGGCTGATCAGACCTGTTCCTTACTTCCTCACCCTTCCATGCTCAAAGCAGCACAGCGGCAGGGAAACTGGCTGCAACATGAACTGGGTTTTTCCCAGGACAGAGATAGCAAAACTGTTGCTGCTATGGCTTTGCAAAATGTTCATAAGGTGGGAGGGATGGAGATAGACTGTTCAGTATCTTGCTGACTGCTTGCTCAAACGTTAGAAACAATGCAATACGGGGGTGGGTGGGGGAAAGCAAGCTCATTTAAATCCTTAAAGGGAACATCAGGTTGTTATCCAGCCGTCCTTGATGTTCTTTGCTCAGTTTATAGCATCCTTTTCCCTAATTAGAACAGTGGGGAGTTTTGTTAATTTTTGAGTAGATGCATAACCCACTTCTTTACTCCCCTGTATTAATTATTTTAAGGTCAGAGAGTTTCTTTTAAAGATTCATTCTTTCAAGCTGCAATTCTGGGGGTAAATTCTGAGCACAGAAGATATCCCAGGGAAGGCTTGTGTTTCTTGCACACAACTCCTGCCAAACGCATTCCAGCAGGATTTGGTCTTACCAGCATTTTAGCAAACCAAAATATGCAGCTAAAGAGCAAGATAAAGATGAGAATGAAAAAAAAAAAAAAACACCTAATCATGAAAACCTAAAGATTGGAAAAGACAGAAGAAAATTAAGAATAAAGAAACAGAAGAGACAGCCTTTTGCTGAAGCCACATCATAAAAATAAGCGTACACAATGTTGGCCGCAGTCAGCCTCATTGACAACACAACATCTGAGCAGTGCTGGGCTATGCTTTCGTGACACCAAGTGGTTAATCTGCAAAGGTGCATTCTGCTGATCTCTTGAACACGCTCCTCTGCATTCAAAAGGCTCTTAAAAGGAAGTTGTACTCAAACGTGCTTATGAAGACAGTCCTCCTCAGCCCACCCTTGGTTGGGTTACAGGTCCTAAGATGGTCTTTCATGAGAATGCCACGTAATGTCAACTAAACTCCAGCCCCTTTACCTTTCAAATGAAATTTCATTTATTCATATTCAAAATAGTGTTCAAATCAGAAGTCAGATTAAGTATTTTTAAAGATCCCATCTAAGAGAAACCATACCCACATTCCGTGGAGGCTACTAAACACCTATACAATATATTTTAAAATATATTTTAAAAGGAACTCACAAACAATGAAAGAGCCCCAGCAGGAGTTAAAACTAAGCCTGACATGGAACAGACTTGACACCCTCCCCTACTACTATTACAGAAGCAAGTCAGAAAACAAAAAGTACCAACCAAGAAGAACAGAAAAAAAAATGCACCAGCATGACTGTCATTTTGTTGAGACCAATTGTTTCTCAAAGTTCATGATTATTGGGACCCAGATGTCGCAACATCTCAACAACTCTCTCAACAGTAAAAGATCTGCTCCTATTGACTAACTGTGATCAGCATTTAGGGAAAAAAAATCCCATTTTCCTTTTAAATTTCTATGCCTAATTTACAATTAAGATGAGTACAATCATGTTTATTCCTGCTTCCTGTAAGGCAGTCATCACCACAATTCCTACACATTTTCAAGTCTTTAGGACATTCAACGAATGCTTCACAGTGGACCCTGCTCTCTGTGTGTCCCTGCGGACATTTAAGCCAAGTATGTCCAAATTCTCATTTGCTTGCTGATTTCTTTCATTCCTGACCTTTCTATTAATATAATTCTGTCTGCAGTAACACACAAAAGATTTTCCTAGCAGGTAAGCATTGCAAATTGCAGTTTAAATTCATTTTTATTTCATCCATTAGCTCCCTCCGCAGTCAGGTGACCTCCTCCAACCTTCCTCATCTGTCCAGAGCTTTCTAACTACATGGTTCCTGAGAGCATAGCTTTTGCATCGAGCTGCAAATGAAGAAAAATAGATTAAGGGCTCTTGAATGGATACTAGAAGTCAAATAAGAGACTGTGGAGGGTCCTGGGAACTATAGCAACCTGCTGGTAGCATATTTTTTATACAAAGAACATTAACTGCAGCATTTACACCAGGTAAAGCTGGCGCCTAGCACAAGCTTCAGATATAAATCATTACAGCAGTCTTTGCTGAGGTGATGATCACAGGGATGGATTGTTGTCAGTAGTTTCTTGTGATAAAGAATAACAATTTTTGCCTAGCAAGCTAGACATGAAAGAAGGCATCTCCTCACTCTTCATACTAACTCACAGCTTTGCAAGACTCGTCTTTGGTAGTTGAAGGCAGATACCTTCAAAGAAAGTCAGTGTTGTGACAAATCTTTAACACATTTAATTTCTGAATAGCCTCACGTTCAATTCCATTTGCTTTAATTTTTGCTCCTCTGTTTCCAATTGTTATGTCCAGTGGACATTCTGACATCCTTGAGGAGGAGCCATTTTCAAAAGAGACTTTGCTACTAACAAACAAGCAGTGCAACTGATTTCTATTTCAGTTTTAAGTATTTCATAGATATCAAGTAACAACACAAAACCACAGGATAAACAAACCAAAAGACAGCAAAACAGAGTTTGCTATTTAGGTAGACCCTGAACTTCCTTGGGACGTTTTGGGAGCCCACTCAGTAACAGTTTATCTTGCAGGGGCACAGCATGCTATGCCGAGAGACTGCACCCCGCTGTTATTGGGCACAAATGTCAGGTTTTCTGTAGCTGGGGGCTGCAAGGGTGCCCTGCAGGGAGGAATGCATTAGCTGCCCTGTGCAGTCACAACTGCTTCCAGCTGGCTCTGAAACCAGTGTGCACCCCATATCACACCCCAAAACTTCAGCCAACCACATGGTGCCTCTGTTCAGATGTGTTCAAGAAAGAGTGGCAGCTGCTGGGGAAGGAGAAACAGAGGAGACACATGGATAGGGGCATTGCTGAGGGCACAGGTGGAGATGTGCTCTTCAGAGATGCTCCATACCAGAGGAGGTGCACCTCCGAGGGGACTGCAGCCCATGGAGGAACCTGAGCCACAGTGGGGATGCCCTGAAGGGACTGTGGCCCACGGGTGACACACACTAGGGTAGGGACACCCTTGAGGGCCTACAGGCCATGGACGATCGCCACCAGGACAGGGACAGTCCCAAAGGGACTGTGGCTCGTGGAGAATATATGCCAGGGCAGGAACTCCCCAAAAGCGACTGTGACCCATGCATAAACCACACTGGAGGAGAGGAAAACAAGTAAGAAGAGAAGATTGGCAGAAAGAAAACATTATGTGTACAACCCCAGCCCCAGTTCCCCAAATCATGGCTGTTTTGCTTGTGACACCACCTCAGCTGGTCCCCAGTGGAATCCCACTGGCTCAGGATGCTCTTACAAGGTTCAGTGAAGGAAGAAACTCATGAAGCCTGCAGCTGAGACATATTCATGTGAGGGGTACATGAGAGGTGGATCCCCCACCAACTTTTCCTGCGCACCCAGAGATAAGGGATTTGTCTCATTCCTAGCATTAGAGTTTCACAAATTCTTGTCTCCTCTAAGTGCTGCTGTATACACTAATCCTCTGAAAGACTATTAAACCTGGAAGGCTGTTAAGTGTAAGTTATATAAAATGTATGCTGTACGGTTTCTTCTTTTTAAGGTAACAAATAACTGCCAAATAGCACCTGTTTCTAGGTAGATAGCAGGCATTAACACTAGTGACTCCATAGGTAGTATCCTTACCCCTGAGGTGGTATTAAATAATATGCCAGCACGGTGTCAGGCTGAATTGTTGGAAGCATTGTCTTTAACATGCAGTATTAAGCCTGTATCTGAAGTATTCACAGTCCTCAGAGATCTCCATTGCACTGTGAACAAGGTTATCCCTGGAGTTCTGACTTAATCACATGTTCGCAATTGCATTCTGTCAACCTAAATTTCCACTGCATTTTTGTTTAGACACTGTACACTCCTTTGCCTCTTGCTTAAACTGCTGAGCAGTATTTGTGCATACTTTTAGAAGCTCACATGTCAGTAAGTGCTTGGAGGGGAAAACACAAGATCATGTCGCAGCTTCAATGGGAAAAGTGCTTTTATTTCACTCAGACTTGAGAAGAGTGGTACAACCACATTCCCCCCTTCAAGTACAGGCCATGCACTCTAGTTTAAAGGGGGACAGGCTAAACATTGCAGTATTTACAGGAAGCATTAGAAAGAGGTGGCCAGCGGTAACTTCAATACTGCCAGCTTCAAATAAAGGTAGCTCTTGAGCCAGAATCCTTTCAAGGGTGGCACATTTGGGGACCTTTTTAAGCTGAATATGAATTTTTATGTACGAGTACTATTTTCAAGCTTCTGTTTGTTACAGAAGCAGAACTAGTAACTTTTTAGTGAAAGTTTGTGATTTCAGGTTGACACTTGTCATTCAAATAGTCAGGAGAACTAATAACAGAGACTTCTGCGCTCATGACATACTACTTTCCCATTCCCTCCATCTTTTACAAGCCTTTCAGTGGAAGTTCTAGTATATTCTGCAAAAATGTGGGACCAAATTTTGTGGCACACTACACTTGGAAACAAACCACTGTCTAGATCCCACGAATGCCTCAACAATGCGCAAAAGGAGATGGTGCACCCAGGAAAACGGAATTTTTACACTCACAACAGACAGCTTTTCCCCTTTACATGGGAAAACTCTTTCTAGGACTCTAGCGCTTTAGAACTATGACCTCTTTTTTTTTTTTAATTATAATACTTAAATTTGTGTGCAAAATGGCAGACAGTATCACCCTCTTTGTGCAAAGACATGTCTATCCATCATTTGGCACAGCAAGCCAGCTGTTGACTCCCTGTTCTTCATGCTTTTTTTCTGTAACTGGAATCCAGTAAATAACTTACTCTAGAAGATTACCATCAATTTTCTTCAAAGAAAGCAGTCCTCTTAATTCAATTTCAAATGAAATAAAACCTCCCTTATCTAGGTGACATCAGAGATAACAACAAAGAGACCAGAAATTTTTATCACTTGAAATTCCCATACAAAGCTAAAATAGTACCACACTAAAAGACTTCTCACAGCTTGTCCACAATATGAGGTATAGATATTCTGAACAACTTCATGTTTTTACATGCCTTTTCCTGCAGAAGTATCCCTTATTCTGATTTAGTCTCATTATTTGAAAGTTATTTCAGATAAGCAGAGTTCAAATAAGCACATCCACAAGTGGAGTTACTCAGCAATAGCTACAAAAATTAAATTTACATCTATTTTAATCAGAATCAACTTTCAAGTGTGAAGAAGCTCCTTATTATGTTGTTGGAAACAGAGGCTGAATTACAATGATCTAGTTAGAATATAGCTGCACAGATATACAAGGAAAAATAATTCAAAGTATCATTTTTAAAAATATCTTATTAAAGCTTTTATTCAAAATTCACTGCCATAAGGACACAGAGGCACAGGCCACAGAAGGATTCCAAAGCAGGTACACATACCCCCCGCCTATGTGAAAAATGGGTTATGGAGAAAAAGAATAATTACACATGCATCTCCCAAGTAGGCCATACTTCCTGAAGAAGACATTTTCAGAGTAGAATAAATATGCCTACAGACTAAGCTGATCAAAAGCCATTTTATACATTTGTTTAAATAAATAAATAAATACATACATACATACATACATAATCCCTGCTTAGACTCATCTGCCTTAGCTATTAGCAGCCTACTAAGCAGTAGAAGGGAAATAGGATGGGATCCGCAAAGATCATCCAAGCAATTCCGATGCATTTTTTTCTGTCTTATGGTCCTTCCATTTAAGAGAAGCAACAGTTGTTGTAACCGCTCAGAAAGGGACACACAAATTAGATTAGCAAGAAATGATTCCTGCTGGCATGGCAATTCCAGACGCTGTGCTGATCCCCCTTGGACTGTCAGCCAGATTTCTCCACCCATCTGATATTTTCAAACAACAACTATTGCTTCTTTAAAGAATTTCCCTTTGTAGAATTACTGCTGCTGTAGCAGCAGCATAGAAACAAATATGTTTTACAGATTGACTGTTATGATACCTAGCTAATCTATTTGTATGATCAAACCTATATTGAAGTCACTAGGATTCTATGTCAGGACCTCAGAAACCATAGCAGGGCCACAGCTTGAATGTTAAAGTGCCTAATGAGAATTTTTAAACAGTGGCTGTTAATCACTCTTTCTGGAGAGAGCAGGAGAGCAAGTGAGTTCAGTCTGAAAAAATATTCTGACTCATGTTCTATGCAGAAATGGCAGAAGCTGCTTTTAACAAATTGTTGATGCATGAAAATCAGCATCAAGGAAACTAAGTTAAAATTGTTGGAAACATTTTATAGAGGAACAATGAGGAAAATGCAAAAAAAAAAAATTAATAGAGTTTTGAGGAGAATGTAATCAGCCATTTTTCATTCCTTTATCATTCTTTCCTTTTTATATTTTTGTGTGTGTGTACTTTATTCTTCAGCTCTTATGTACGAAATCTTTGGCTGCAGACAGAAGGATGTTGCACATGCTAACTTATAACATGAAAGGTGATGGTGTAATAGAACAATAGTACATAAATTGGAACTAATTTAAATGACCTTTCACCAATGTGCAAATAAATATAATACTTTTTTTACATTTACAGATGTTTCAGTTAGAGAAGTTGTGTTTTAGCTGGTATGTTAATACATTTTTATGTATGGTTCCCTGTAACTAAAGTATATTTAATGTATTTGTATTCCCCCCTTTTATTCCGTTCTTCACTTTTACTGCTAGCTTTGTGCATAAACAAATGACTGCATTAGAAATGTATGTATAAAGAGAATTGAAAATAGCAATTGAAAAATAAGGAAAGAATAAATAGCTTCATTAAGAAGTAAAAATCTTCTGAAGCAGATTGACATCTTTTTTGAAGCAAATAACATAATTATGACGCAAACAGCGGAAGAAAAACAGCTTTCTTGTTTAAACACTGGAAGATACAGCAGGGGCCAGATTCTTGAGCCTTAAGCCAAGGATCAGCTCTCAAAGCACCAAGTGCAGGATTCACGCCGCCATCCACACAAACTCCAGACCCAAAAGGCTTTCAGGGCTGAGCCCTCCACCTCAGCTCTGGCATGAATTTTACTGGCTGTGGTGGAAGTTTTAATCGTTAGCAAACCAAACATATTATTTCCACTGGAGAGGATTTTAAAGGCCCTCTTAGGAGAGCCAGCTGGAGAGCTGTGATCTCTGAAGCTCCCGACAGAGGATTCACATGATGGCCATCAGACACTTTACCTTTGGACTCCTTTTTATTGTTTAAATAATTTCTTCAGGAAGGCATTCCTGAATGAAACCTGTGGCTTACTTCATCCGAGTTTGGCACATACATCATCTCAGTCAGACACACAATACTAAGAGATAATTAGGAAATGCATTTTAGTCATTTTGAAAGGGAGAAGGGTGGACACAGGCCATGGATTTGTAGTCCTCAGGATATGAGCAGTCAGTCAAGCTTAAGTGCTTGCAAAAAAACTCAAACCTACCTCTATATGGGAAATGGCCTGGATTCCTAATTGATCCCTCTAGCAATGAGGCACAAGAGATATGTCTGATGTTAAAGTGATGCTACTCTTAATTACATACCAGGAAACAAAGATCTGTTTCAAGTGTGTGCCAAAATAGCTCAAGTTATTAGCCTCCAGCAAATATATTATACCATCCACTGGCCTCAAGAAGGGGATTCCTAACTGTAGCTAAATGTCAACGTTACCATATGTAAAAGAGCCATTTGAACTAACTCCACTCTCTGTGAACACAGAAAATAGAAATAGCAGCTGGGAATTACAACCTTCCTACAGTATGCTTTTCCTGCATAGGCAAAAAACAGTAGAATACTGGGAGGTGGAGGGGGGGGGAGAAAAAGGTTTAGATTGTTCTGCTGGAAGTAAAAAAAGGAACAGTATCTAAAACTTTCAAGAAAGTTTTTGTTTATCTTGTAAGACACCAGTGGAAGAGTCTTAAATAACAAGGCTTAATTTGGCATGAACACTCTATGAGATCACCTCCGCTTTTCTTCACATTCTTCATCTCTTAATCCTTTGATCTAGTTTACACTATAATTTAAACAGTAAAGATAATTAGCTTATTTTTCTAAGAGCCTTATTGCTAACAAGATATAAGACAAGTCTGGCGAGTTTGGATTGCAGCATATCTTTTATTTGCTTTTTGACTGTGTCTCATCTATTTAAGTAGTGATTTCTTCAAGTGAGAGACTTGCTTCCTCTTAGTTCTTTAAAGAAAGATTCAAACCAGTGGCACTTAGACCAGCTAAACAGCATCTTCACATATAATTTACTATCCTTGACATATAGATGGTCATCTCTGTTTTTCATTTGCAGCACACGGAGTAGGTAGCTGCAAAACAGAAATAGATCAAATACAGAGAGCTCTTACTAAATGCATTAAAGGCTCTCTTTATACCTTGAGGCTATATTAACCAAAGTGTGGGCATTTCACTTAATATTGTTACATTTTGTTGTGTAGTAAAGTTTGTAGTTATTGCTCTCTCTGTAGGGCTTGTATTACAAAACTAAATATGCCAAAGATAACAGGAGAAAATTTTTCTCCCCACGTCAGTATGATCACTAAACTATTAGAGTAGATTTTTAATTACATTTACATTATTTATTGTTGTGAAACAACAGTTGATCAGTATGCAACACATACTGACACTGCAACCAGACTTACAAAGCCCTTAGTCTTGTAAATAATCTTGAATAATTTTTAAAAGGAGTGAAAAATCAAAGTGCAAAACTTAGACAAGTTTTGAAACTGTAGTATCTCCTCCCTCAGCAAAAAAATAGAAAGTAAAACTGAACAGAAACGACATCAGGAGATAGAAAGCACACACACCAGGCAGAAAAAATGGAGATGGAGCCAGCATTTGCAACACAACTTTCAAGGCTGCAAATTATCCCCCTTGCTGATGAGAAGAATCAGTCCCATGACCCTATGCCAAGAAGTCTAGTGTATCGCTGGTATATCATGACACTAAGAGACAAATGAAAGGCAGCCATAAAACTGTCGTGGTTTAACCCCAGTGGCAGCTAAGCACCACAAAGCCGCTCGCTCACTCCCCCCCACTGGGATGGGGGAGAGAATCAGAACAGTAAAAGTGAGAAAACATGTGGGTTGAGATAAAGACAGTTTAATAGGGAAAGCAAAAGCCATGCATGCACCAAAGCAAACCAAGGAATTCATTCACTGCTTCCCATCGCAGGCAGGTGTTCAGCCATCTCCAGGAAAGCAGGGCTCCATCACGCGTAATGGTTACTTGGGAAGACAAAACGTCCCCCCCTTTACCTTCTTCCCCCCCAGCTTTATGTGCTGAGCATGACATCATATGGTATGGAATATCCCTGTGGTCAGCTGGGGTCAGCTGTCCCGGCTGTGCCCCCTCCCAGCTTCTTGTGCACCCCCAGCCTACTCGCTGGTGGGGTGGCGTGAGAGGCAGAAAAGGCCTTGACTCTGTGTGAGCACTGCTCAGCAGTAACGAAAACATCCCTGTGTTATCAACACTGTTTCCAGCACAAATCCAAAACACAGCCCCATACTAGCTACTATGAAGAAAATTAAGTCTATCCCAGCCAAAACCAGCACAAAAGCAAAAAGCCTATCTACAGGACTGTACACATTTTATTGCTTTTTAATTACAACAACAGTTTAAAAACAACTCATTTTTAGCTAGCACTTAGAATGATGTTTTTACTCTGGAATTGTAAACACTAATTTATTTTTAGCTGATAAGTGATAACCATGGTATCTCTAGCTAAATAATAGATAAACAAGAACAACAAATACACTTCTGCTAAATAAACAGTACATCTTGCAGTAAATTGATAATAACATGTTGCTTTACAGATACACATCACATACTCTAGACAGTGTTTATGCTACTGATATAGGCCACACCTCTCTTGTCAGATATTTTGTTCAGCTGTTGTAAATAAAGGAAATCAGGTTGCATAATTACAGCTGGTATTTTGTTTCACAAGTCAATACAGAACAAATAAATTATTCCACATCTGTGTGTAATTATTTTTCTTCCTCTTGAAATGGTAGGAATCTGAATTTCCTATCCACAGCACAAAGTAACCCAACCCTTGGTTAATTAAATATTAGCTAAGTTTCTCTTTACAACTGTAAATTGCACTGCAGTGAAGAAAGTGACTTGCACCTTGATTGTTACATCGTGATTAATGCCAATGTACTAATTGATTCTCCTTAAGACACTGAAAAAGACATCGCTCTGACGACTATGTTTTTTAAGTTATCAACATCTTTATATTTAAGAGCTATAAAGAGGAGAGGGGAAAGAAGGGGAGGTTTCCCTAATCACAGCTCACATTGAAGAGTTTCATGGTTTTAGTAGGCTGTACTCAGACAGTCAGTACTGTCCAGAATATTGGCAAATACAGAGTCTTTCTTTCCATCTAAGTCAGTGGAACTTATATGTGTATTTTTGTTAAGCATATGTAAATGAAAGGCTTTAAGCTTCAGCTTTCAAAAGTGACTGCTAATTTTGAGTGATTCCTCGTTCAGAGGACATGTCAGTGTTCAACTGCATTCACCTCTGTTCTTTCTCCATAAAACTGGGGATGACAGCAATTTATATTTGTATTCTAGCAATGCTTCAGAATCTCCATCAAAAATTAGAACCACACTGTTTGAGGGGCTTTAGAGAATGCTTTAGCGAATATCCTTGGAAGGAAGTTGCTATTCCTCAGTTGTATACTGCTGAAACCAGGTCTCAAGGGTATGTTTCTTCAGCTAGTTTAAGGAGGCCAAATAGCATAAAAAAAGTGAGGTTTGCAGGCAGTCTTGATTGGCTTAGTAGGAATGTTTACCAGCTTTTCCAGACAGGCTGGGCTCCTCAGAGATTTCATTTCAAATCAAGTGAGAATGAGCTCTCTGGACTCTAGGCACAAGGTCAGCTATGCGCAGACTGAGCCAGACCAGTGTCCGCTGAGTTTGTGACACCACCCCACCCAACTCTTTCCATCAGCAGGCTTATCCCTACCTGTGCTCCCGCTCAGAGGCTGGGGGGGGCGATCCCCTGTAGTGGTACAACTGCCTCTTCTGCAGGCTCTGGTT
>NW_008794083.1:639843-642104 GCF_000699145.1 Aptenodytes forsteri
GCCCCCGCTAGGGCCGGTGCAGGAAGCCCCCTTGTAGTGGAACAACTGCCTCTTCTGCAGGCTCTGATTTCCAGCTGCAATGGCAAGGGCCCTGGTCCAAGCTGTACTGACGAGCTAGTGCTGATCTGTGCCCCTGGGCCCTGCCCAAGGCTACCCAGTGGTTTTACTGCAGCTGTAACACAGCAAGGTTCTGTGCCCAGCCAGCCCACTTCAGCCTCAAGACAAAGAGCAAAGCATGTCAGAAGTGGTCAGTTCTCCCTGCTTTGCTATGTCCTGTGGTAGTCACGGTAGGCAGGCCATTCCCATCAATACTGCCGAGAGGCCGCAGAGCAGTGCTGCACGTTGGGCTCATGGGCTGCTAATTGAAGAAACCTGTCTGAAAGCGTAATATATAGGTAACTGTTAAGTGAGCAAAGCCTGATGGCAACAATGATGGGGAATTACTACTGCCCAAATTCTTATCTAGCAGAATGTAAGTTTCACAATTTTCAGAAATTCTTTAACAATTTGAGCTCATTGCCTTTTAAACCAAAGTCATTGTCAGGGCATACTGGACTGCAAGGTTAGTCCTTGAAGTACAGAGCCATAGGCAAAAACACAAGAAGTGCTCTGCTAACATTTAAACGCTGATTTGCTAGCTCAGCAAAGTATTATTATTATGATCACAGT
The DNA here is from genome assembly GCF_000699145.1 of Aptenodytes forsteri. Classification (NCBI taxonomy): domain Eukaryota; kingdom Metazoa; phylum Chordata; class Aves; order Sphenisciformes; family Spheniscidae; genus Aptenodytes; species Aptenodytes forsteri. The sequence continues at coordinate 640,513 of NW_008794083.1, forward strand.
TAACCTGGCAAAGCCTCAAGCTGGATCCGTACCATGAAGTAAACTTTCATTACTGAAACAACAGGGCTATACTAGGGGCTGGATAGTTTCACCTGTGTGTATGTGCTGGAAACTCGTAAAGAGCTATCAGCCAGGGATTACTTTCCCTCATGTTGTTACTTATAATGCAGAACTGACTTGTCTTTGCTTTTGACATGGCACAAAGCACCTTACATGCCCTGAAGGTCTTTTTGGCAAGAGTTTTAAAACAGAGCTGGCAGGTATCCCAACTGGAGGGCCAACTATGTTGTGTCATCTTGTGTAAATGTCTTACACAAAGCTGATCTGGCTTTTCAGACATTGTGACGTTAGGGACAATTTCTTTCGCCGAGTGTTGTAAGAGAAATGGTGGTCATGCACTCCCTTGTAGGGAATGGTCTGGAGCAGAGCAGCTGGGAGTGATAGTGGCTCTCAGGCTGAACGGAGGTCAATAAAACTGTGCTGTTGCAAAAAGCACAAACACAATGCCAGCATGTTTAAGTGGATGTGCAGACCCAAGATGTGAGGAAAACCTAACACTTAGCTAAAATACTGTGTCTAGTTTTATGCACCGAAGTTCAGGAATGACAGAAACCCTAGGAAGTCCAGAGGAAACAACAAAATCTGTATTCTAGAAAACATGACCTATGAGAAGAAAGAATTGTCAAAAAAAAAAAAAGCTTTATTTAGTCTAGGAAACAGAAGATTGAGGGCAACATAGCAATAGTCTGTATATAGCTGAAAAGTCGATGTAGTAAGGGGATTAACCTGTTCTATGTGCTCACTCCTGGTAATATAAAAGCAATGGGCTTAACCCAAAGTGCAGGGATATAAGTTCGAATACCTTTAACATTGTAGACACTGGGACAGTTTGCCAAGAGAGACTCTGGAACTAACATCATCAGAGAGCTTCATAAAGGAGGAAACTTCTGGAGATCCCTCCCGTCCTATTCCCTCTGATACTTCTTTTTCCCTGCCCACTAAGAAAAGGAAAGTACTCTCCTCCTCGTAAGCTTTCAGCTAACGCAACAATCCAAGAAACTAAGACACTTTTCAACTGTCTATAGTGTTTTTCTTCTTTTAAGAAGATCTGTCCCGTTCACTCATTTCTGTGTGCACTCGATACGCTCACATGAGCATTTCCACTGCTCGGCATCCTCTGCTATTCACCTGACAAAGTCCCATGAAGTTCTGCTTTTACTTCAGTAAGGAAGCTGGGTCTGTCTTTTCTGATACAGCAGCTCGACAGTTTCTCGAAAACAGAATTTTCCAGCTTGCTCACAGTGCTCTGAAATGCTGTGGCATCCCGCAAGGCAAACCCTGACCTTGAGACTGCATACTAGTTTCACTGCTTCTGTTTGCACACGGTTTCTGGGGGGCTCCGTTTGATTTTGTTACGTTTTCCAGGCACAAACTGCATCCTGGCCGCCACCGGCGCGCAGCGATTTTGGCAGCGGATTTCCCTCTTTTTTTTCCAAAGGCCCTAAACTCGCCAACTCCTCCTTAAGCGAGAGGCGCGGAGCCCTGCGCCGCGGAGCCCTGCGCCGCGGAGCCCTGCGCCGCGGAGCCCTGCG
>NW_008794083.1:642504-649171 GCF_000699145.1 Aptenodytes forsteri
GCCCCAACTTGGCTCTGAAAGGGGCGGGGGAGGGGGAGCGGGGAGTTCACACAAGCTAGGCTGGAGCAGGGAGAGAAGAAAATACAAAGCAGATCGGTTCTGCTTCTAAGAACCCCCGTTCTTTAGTAAAATTATACAGTAATTACCTGAAAGGAAATAATTCTTCACCCGTCTGTTTAGGGAAACAAGTACTGTGTTCCCTGATTTCCCAGCTGGCAAGCCAGCTCTCACATTCTTAAAATATCCAGAGATAAAAATATTAGCAAGGCCCCAAGCCCGGTGTCCTTGTTCAGGCTTGGATTAAACCAGGATCCTAATCCAAGTTTGGTGACTGCAAAGAACTTTGATCTTTCCTGTTCCCAGTTCCTGATCACCTCCAAAATGGTTTGTGCCCGAAGTCAGAATCTGATGCTTCATTGCTATGCAATTATGTCTGTTTCTGACATGTCCAACTGGCTATGTTGCAGAATTTTTTATGTTACACCTGTAAGGAGTATGTAGAAGACCTGGCAAAAGTCCCCAAGGCGTTTTTACAAGTAAGTACTCTGCCCTTAATATGTACACGGGGTTGCTGTAGTCGAGCAGATTTGTTATGTCCCGCTGCAGGCTTGTGTGAGGCTTAAACCTTCTAGGAATCAAAAAAAAAGCTAAGAAGAAAGTTAGCACTTTCATTGTTTGCCACAACAGCCATGATGTATCTGCCCAGGAGACACAGGAAAGGATTTATTGCACTACATGCTCTGTTGCAGCAGCATTATTTCTCCCTGCCCTATTAGCTTGGTGCTGTTTTTTCTGCTCTGTTCTGAACAGACAACATCTGACAGGCATTTCTTTTGGTATTAGTAGTGGCCTGGGCAGCTGTCTTCTCCTGACCACTGACTAACTACTGCCCTTTCCGTTATGCCGGTACGGCTGACTGATGGTTGCGCATGGAACAAGATCAGAAAATTGATCTAGATTAAAAATAGTCTCTTTTTTCATGGTTATTTGTAAGCTGCATCAGTTGTGTGACCTGTTCTCCAGGCAGCTGCACAAACAGGAGTGACATAGTGAGAGAAAGGAGAAATGGAGTGGGCAGGGGTTGCTATGGACGGGTATTTGTTGGGTGGTAGGAGATACCAGGAAAGACAATGATCCCCCTGCTAAATGTGGAAGGTCAATCTGACTCTTCCAGGCTGCTGATTAAAATTCTGTCATATTTTATTCCTAACAGCAGCATAGCCGATGACAGAGACTCAGCTCCTTGCTGACAGCAAGCCTTAGATGGACTAGGAAGTTGGGGATGAAAAGGGGCAATTTCTTTGGCAGCTCTCCTTCTCAGGACATATTTTTCTAAACTGCTCAATCAGTGTTACTCAGAATGACATTTTCTTAATTTGGCTGCTCAAATAAATGTATCCAGAGAATCAAAACCATCCATGCTTTTCTTAGTGCAAGTATTCTGTTTTGTAGGAGGGCTTCTTTTCATAACAAGCAAAATGATTGTATATGGGAAAGGCAAGTATTACACCCTAATATTAAAACAACCTTATATTTTATTAACTGTTTTACTGGCGTCTAAATGAACTTAAGTTTTGGCCTCTATTTTAAGACTCAGGCCTAATGTTGCACCTGCAAAAGACAGCAGTACATGCGGATGCCAGTTATATTTATTAATGAGCGTCTGTATATTCGAATCACAGACATACTTGTATGTACACCAATATTTGCATGCTGCTTCTTTAGATGCAGGTGCAACTGAGTGGAAATCTTGAATTTCCAAAATCATAGCAGGTTGCAATCAATTGAAAAGATGAAGCTACTAGTGCTACAGAAAACTTAAAATTTACACATTTGTAACTTAAAAGTTACCTTTAAAAATATTTTTTCACTTAATAAATTTATGTAGCTGCTAACTGTGGGTGATAGACAAAGGTGCAGGCTCCAAACATGTAAGTGATGTTAATTTCAAATAATTTTAACTCAGTGTACTGCGATCCTTAACTCAGGACACCAGATTCTGCTAATGCTTTGCAGCCATGCAGAAACACCGAATTCCTCTTTACAGTTTCAATACCCATGTTCTGTTCTAGGAAGCAAATGTGAGGCTTGTAGTTATTGGACAGTCATCTTACCATCACATCAAGGTAAATAAAGTAGTCATTAAATACATTGTACCCTCTATTGTGTCATAACGGTCTGCCTCGAGGGATTTCGCTCTGGGTGAAAAGATGGTCATTTGCAACCACAGAAAAAGAGGACAGTACTCTTTTTCATGAAGCAATTCTAATAGTAGTACATGAATAAACCAAGTAACTTAAACTTTCAGTTTAAAAACCAGTGGGGCTTGCTAAGGATTTTTTCTTGATTTCACTGGAAGCTTTGCTTTAGTAAAAGTTTCGGGGCTAAGTATTTTTGGCCCTTAATTTAACATGACAAATCCACAGGTTTCCAAATCGGGGTGGGGGTGGGGGGAAGGTGGCAGGGTGTCAGTATTTTTTCCACTGTCAGTAGATCCTAACTAATTACTGTCTTAACCTTAAAAATATTACTTTTTTGTATGCATATATTTTGCAGCCCTTTTGCAGTTTAACTGGGTATACGCATGAAATGTATGTAGATCCACAAAGGGAAATTTATAAAACGCTTGGCATGAAAAGAGGTGAAGGTAATAATGTATCAGGTAAGAGTAATTTTCTCACCTTGTTTGGACTTACACAGAACAAAACAAGAACGCTCTGATAAAATAGTATGATCACAGTGTAAATAGGAAGGGAGTTGCCCACTAGACCGTCTCTTGTAGGCTATATTTTGTCAAAACACTGGTAATCAGGAAACTAAACTATTCATAGCAGCTGTTCAATTTTGTTGTTCTCCTTATATACTTTTGTATTTCTAGATAACAAGTATTTTGCCATTTTGTTTAGTGCGGAGCCCTCATGTGAAGTCAAATACGCTACTGGGAAGCATTAGGAGTACATGGAGAGCAATGACTGGCCCGGCTTTTGATTTTCAAGGAGACCCCGCTCAGCAGGGAGGAGCTTTGATTTTAGGCCCAGGTGAGCTTCTTTGTTTTGTGTGAAAGTTACAGTCTTCTCCTTCAGCCGTTTGCTTTAACGCTACGATCTCGGCTGCTGTCTTTGTGGATCCCAAGGGGACAGTCTTGTGTTGAACTGTGTGATTTTGCTGGCTGAAGGAACCTGTGGAAGTGTTATTGTGTAGTCCCACCTCCCACGGAGGTGGCACAAAGCTGATCACAGTCCTGCAGAAATCGATAGGAGTGCTGATGGAACAACTGCCTCGAAGTTTGGAGGGGTTTTTTTTGACATCGTGGTGTTCACTGACATTCTGTTTTCACATTTGATTCTAGGCATTTCATGTGGTTTTAGTAGAAGAATAATGTGTGAAGGGGGGGCTGCAATATGACAAAGTCATCTCTTCAGATCATTAGGAAACATCACGCTGCAGCAGATTTAATTCAGTTAGATGCCTCAATGTTCCTTGCTTCTGTAACTTAATTAAAAAAAAAATCTTTGTCATTGTTTAAAATAGAGTATATTGTGCAATCTAAAGAGCTAGTACACATTTGTACAAGAACTAGTAGGAAATCAGAATGCTTCTTTGATTCACTTATGTCTTTGAATAAATAAGTATTTTATTCAACTATTTACATGTTATTCTCATTCCATTCCAGGCAATGAAGTTCATTTTTTGCACCTTGATAAAAACAGGCTGGATCATGTTCCCATTAACACAGTTTTGCAGCTGGCAGGTGTTAAAACAGTAAATTTCACAAACAAACCTCAGATTATTCACATATGACACTGACACAATATATGATTTAATTTGTGCTCTACAAGAACAATTCTCCAGTGAATTCCTACCAGCATCGGTACTCTTGTGTCTTTATGGGACATGTGAAACCTTATCGAGAAAATCGGAGCACAGAAAAAACTACCCGGCACTGAAGATAGACACGAAAGTGCTATTTCCATCGCGTATAAGATAACAAAAACTAAAACACATCTGAGGCTTACAGCAAGAAATCCTGTAGCTTATTATTTCCTCATCAAACAATCTTGCTAATATAGTTTAAAAATCCTTGTTCAAGATGCACTAAACTAAAAAGTCTGTTTTTTCTCAAGAAGAACTTGGGATTGTTGCCTTCACCAGAGCACACTGGCTTTCAATCCAATACTTCTCAATGACGTTTTAAAGCTTCCAGCACCGTGTGACAATCTTGTATTAAAATACTTGAAAAATCACAGTTTCAAACACTGGGACTTAAGCTTATGTATACTTTTGCATTTGGCACTGGCAGACATTATTAAATACATTTTACAGTTTTAAATAAATATTTTAAATACATCATCCATTGTCGGCAATTCTTTTGTGTCATACAAAAAGGTGGGTCTGTAGGACCAGGGAGAGGTGTGTCTTAAACATATTTCTGATCAGATTGTCAGTTTTGGAGTAGGCTGTAGTCAATTGTTTTCCTATGAAGATTTGCAGCAGAATATTCTCCTTTGTATATATGTACTTTCTCTCAGAGCAAGAGGTCTCTGAAAAAATGTCCGTAGTTATTTCTGTCCTAGACAACTGAGCTAAGGACAACAGCATTTTGGTTTGCAGTTCTGTCAGATTTCATATTACCCATTTTTCTAGAAACGTGTATGTTCAGAATCTATTGCTTTCATTAAAGTAGATGTGCCCTCTTTCATCCATGAACCACTTCTTTTTAGCAATTTTAAAATAAGATTGTCCGAGATTTATGGAGGATCACATCCTCCTCTGCAGTTTCTTTGGCCTTCACTGTAAAATGCTTCTATTCATACGTATTGCACCTGCAAATTCTCTCCCCTTTTAAGCTTTAACACTAATGCAATTGTAAAACGGTATTCTGTGAAGAGGTTTGTCCCTGCATCCATTAAGGTCACTGGCAGGCGCAGAGCAAGCTCCGGAGAGCTCTACACCATTAAGAGCATGTGAAATTAAATGCAGCATTCCTTGACGAAAAATAAAAAGCTTGCTTAAGAAACATAATGATATTGAGCAATGTAATTCCACTAAGGCACTATGCCTTAGCACCTTATTAATTACATACGCATTTTGATACGGTGTGTTCAGAAGAAGGATATTAATGTAAAAGTACTGTGTTCAATTCCCTGCTTTGACTAAACAGCACTCGGCACAGGGCTAGAAGTATTCACGTGCAGGCTCTGAACCCGCATGATTTCAGGGCTGGCCAGAGGCTTCCTCAGAGCTTGGCGTAACGGACTGGGACCTGGAACTGAGGCTCACAGGGGAGTAAAGTCCACTCTTCACGAACCACTGCCCCTACATTCATAAATAAGGAGCTGCCCCTTCCCCCCAGGGCTCCCCCAGCTCACCGGTATTTTTGAGTATGTCTGAAACTCTGGAATGCAGCTGCCTCTGTTACTTAAACCACTGCAGAAAGCAAGCTAGAAAACTGGTCTTATGTCTGTAAAAGAAAGACAAGAAAAACAGGAAAGTTAAATTATTTTCAAAGAGAAAGAATGATAAATTTTCAGTTTATTTGTAGTGCTTCCACTCTGCTTCACTCACCTGATCATCTTTGCCCAGGACACTGACTCTAGTTCCACTTTTGTTTCGCAATCATTTCCCTTTCATGTTCTTGGTGCCTTTGATTTTAAAGGAAGTGTTTGGCTAGCTGTTTTTCTGTTTGTTTTGCTTTCAATAGAATTAAAATAATGTACAGTGGGAATAGTTCTATTGCCGCTAATACAGTAAATAAAACTAAATATAGCTAAAAGAACCGTGGACTGTTAAAAGGGATTGGAATGAATTAAGTTGTAGTTTGACACCTCTGTAGGTTGAAGTCATCCACCCTCACCATTTCAATACTGACAGGAACGATACTACTGCCTCTGTGTTATCCCAGCAAAATCACTTCTTCAGAAAGATTCGCAACGTGCAAAGAAGGAAGAAGACAGAGACGAGGATTTGGTAGAAAAGCAATCCTAATCAGGGCATCAGCCCTGCATTTTGCATCTGGCCACAGCTTTACCGAGTTTGCTGGCGCTCTGCGAGACAGTGATTCCTACGTGCACAACGAATTGGAACAACGATGGCCACACTCATCCATGGGAGAAACGGTTTTAGGAGCGTCAGCAGAATTTTAGGTCTCGGGTGTTTAGAAAAAGTATTTTGAAAAAGTTATGCAGTGAAAGGTGGAAACCAGTGGGAGAGAAACACTGACCTCATGCTCAGCAGATGGTAGAATACTTCAGCAAGGGCTTTTGTCATGGCCAATTAGACAGAGGTGGGGAGGGAGTGGTTTTCAGAAGTTGTTTTAACTACTAGCTTAATTTATTTCAACACCTACTTAAAATAATGGTGTGTTTTAAAGTTATCACTGTGTCTGAGAAGCAGACTCAAACCCAGCTATTTTAACTTTCCAGATAAATCCATCTAATGTTCAGACCAGAAGACGACTGCATGTCCTGAACCGGTTTCAGTTGGCCTTCCACAATGCCGTGTCCCCTCGGGACCCTCTATTGGTATGTGTCGCGACAGGCACGTGGAAGACTGCGACGCCTCAAGAAACGCAGCCGAGAACATTTCCGAAGGCGGCGGCTTTACGCCAGCGCCAGCGCTGCCGGCCCGTCCGCGGGAGCGGACTCAGGCTGCAGCCGGGGCCCTCGCA
>NW_008794083.1:650125-706675 GCF_000699145.1 Aptenodytes forsteri
GCCTCTGCCATCTGTGCGATGGGTCAGTTCTTGCGTCTCTCTGGCGCTTCGCACAGCGAAGTATTCTTTAAAAACGCATCGCCAGTCCGACCATTCTTCCAGAAGAATAAATACCGTGGTTTTTTAATAACTCTGGCTGTACCGAGCGATTGCCTTGCGCTGTCTTTTTCTGCTTGTAAGAGAGTAAAGGGAAAACGTATTTGAACCGGTGAAACATGTTTCTGTGGGGGAAAAATAGTAACGTATGTCTCTCTATATTGGGGATATATATCTTCCTTCTAATGCTGTGCTTGCTGGCTAATGGGTAAAATAATGGACAAGCGTCGCACCTCTTCTTGACGCTTGAGTGCCAACAGCTTCTGCAGGCAGGTTTGCTCGGTGTCCTCCGTCCTTTTCGTGGCCCTGTGGTTTGAGCCGTGCTTTGTTTTGGCACAGGAACCTGCCTCTGTGGAGGAGCGTATTGGATCACAGCCGAAATAATTCTGGATGTAGGTTTGAGTTCCCCAGCTAAAAGACATGCTTGAGTTTAGTTGGCCTAAAAGGCAAAAAAACCCCCCAACGTTTTATGTCCTGTGTCAGAATCTGAGAATGGTAGTATTTACAACTTCTCTTAAAAAACAAGAAATAAACCTCACTTACCACTTCTCTGTGGACGACGTGGGAAATTGTCTGTAGACAGAGCAAGCAAAAATACAAAGAGAAAACGTGGACAAAAGGCACCAGTCTTACCTGTGCCAAGAAACAGGGTTCTTTAAATTAACTAGTGTGTCTCCTAGATAACAATACGCTTAGAAAACCATAAGATTTTGTTTTGAAAATCGGGTATAGCCGCATAGGAAGAATGTAAACTCCCAAAGCGTACCAAATTCCTCTTTTTCAAAAGCTCTAATACTGTCAGGGAACAAAATCCTAAATACTCCAGCCTAAAATACAGCATTTTAGGCCTAATCTACACAGAGAAACATAATGGTGTATTTATATGCAGAACTCTAATGCTACAGTAACTGCATATGTGTATTTTTCTATAACTGTAACCATTTATATAGGAAATGATGGTGGTACAGCTTTAAGGATAAATGTAGAAACCCCTCATTTGGCAGGTGATAACTTCTTGATATCAAAGTAATCTCACTACCTAGAATACCGTGCAGCCCTGTCCAGCTCAGATCTCCAGCAAACAGGTCTGTCCAACCATTCTCACACAACAGTTGCTTGGATCTGATAATGCACGTCTGGCATCAACGGGCCCCTTAAATTACTGTATTTTCTCCTCCAAAGAAATGTTCACCCATTTAAATAATACAGTAGAGCACCTAGGCTTTGCCTTGTGTTTTTTTCAGTGGGATTTCACCATACGCAGCAGTACGCAGTACAACAAACTTAATTAAAATGCAGTAGATTGTTATACTTAATAATATTTCATTTTGTCTTGATCTTCTTTTCTTATTGCGCACAGTGGCTGCTGTTTACAGGCTTCTAATAATGGAACAATTACAGTCTAATTTTTATTACGCTGGTATGTCGTATGTATTTTTTAAAAGAGAGACCTTAAAAGAATGAGCCCACAGGCTTACCTTTTTGTTCAGCTGTTTTAAAAGTTATTTCAAGTTCTGAACTGTCAGTTCTGGCTTCTCATAATGCAGTTCTGAGAAATGAATTAATAGTTCTGGACTGGAGATAGATTAAAGCATAAGGCCTTATTCTTGCAAATGGACATACTGGTAAATATTTTAGCCTCTGTAAAGGCTGAGAGATCTGCGTTAGCTTATCTGCTTACAGAAACAGTGCCAACTCATTAAGAACACTGCAGGCTACCCTCATTCTCACCTTTGCTAAAAGACAGAGGCAGAAAACAAGCCCGAATAGCTGTAAAGATTTATGGATCTTTTCTTGCGTGATGTTATATCATAGACAGCAAAGTTTGTGATCCATTATTTGCATGGATTTTGTACTCAAAATACTTACAGTAATTATTGCATTTCTTTATTTCCTAACGAATTGTATGCATCAGCCATATGTCAGAATAATTTTTAATCAGAATAATCTAAATATTTTTGTTTACTATTAAGACTAGTTCAGGAAAGCTATTATTGTAAAAAATTGTTTGTTTTGGTCTGTTAAGCTGCATGGTAAGCCTTACCATTTTCTCTTTGTCAACTAATGCGTGAGGCTGGCTGGTATGAATTCAATTTGCTGGAACCGAATGCATTTCTTCTGTTTATTAGAAGCATATTCCCATATCCTTCTGATCTCTGAAAGAAGTAATTATATGATCTAAAGAAAATGTAACAACTCTGTGTGAGATGCTTGAAAGCTGTTGATTTCCTTTCTTTGGCTGCTTTTCTTTGTCATTGCTCTGATTTTATAAATAACATTTTGAAGAAGATGTGGAATTATAATGCATAAACTTCGGGCAAAAGGTGTGTGTTTCTCTCTCACCTCTTTTCAGTAGTTAATTCTAAAATGAAGTAACTATAATAACTATACACAGAATTAAATTTTAAGTCATATAACACCGTGGGGCATTTCTTGACATTTGTCCTCCTGCTAAACATATATCCAGTTTGTTTGCAGTGAGGAACTAACATCTTAAAGGGTGCTCTGAGCTGTACTGTAGATGCCTTTTTTTTCTTTATTGAGAATCATTTTACTTACACTGTCACTTGGAGTTTTTATGAAATAGCATTCGATCTAATATGTTCATTGATCAGTGGGTTGTTTTTTTGGTTTTGTGTTGAGTTTCTTTCAAGCCATTAAGTTGTCTTTTGTTTTTCCAATATTGCTGGCTTGTCATTATAAACTTTGTATATTACGTAGAAAACTGGTTTTTTGGAATGCTAAGGACACTTCTACCAAGTATCATTAACCTTTCCAACATTTTGACTATCAACACTTTCAATTAGATTTCATTATACAACTATTTCAGTACAGAAGTTGTATTTACTCTTTTATCAATATGATCTCACTTACTTGTGAGTGTTTATCAAAGTTAAGATTTTAAATATGAGTTTAAGGCTTTTAGTATCTAATCCAGCACTGAAAGTGCATGAACATACGCAAAGTAGTCTTGTGTATCAGACGAGCAGCAGAGTGCAAGGACTCTATTTAAATAGAGTAAAGTAACACAGTGTTGTTGGTCAGTTGTGACATGGCCCTGAAAATAATTTTTATCATGGTTTTCTGTTAAATAAAAAGTTTCTTTAGCTTTTTACTGTGCTTTCATTTTCTTTTTCAGAGGCCAGGCTGTTGTTCTAATAGCCAACTCTATCATCACTTAAATTTGAAATATCATAATGATGAGTGAATGAATCTTTTCAAGGATAGAATGACTAAAAAGAAAATCTCGTACAATTTTGCTTTTCGTCTTGACATTGCAACACAATTTGTCTTTTATGTTTTCTCATGTGTTTTCCTGATATTTTGGAGTCTTTTAAATCAACAAAACACCATGTACCAACTCTGAATTTAGAAATACACTCCTCTTACAATAGTAAATAACTCTCTGGTTACATTCCTGGTAATTCAAAACAGACTAATGTTGGTTTTTGTTGTACTGTCAGTCTTCTCTGAATTTCTCATCTAAGGCATCTGTTTAACAATAGAACTGTAGAATTTCTCTTTTTATGAAATAATCTTTGCTGATCATATGCAGACTTGTCCTGCAGCGAGTGCCTGTTTGGTATTTAGTTGTCTCTTGAATTACTGAAATGTCTTTCTCCAAGGCCTGTGCAGCAGATCCTGAGAAGCATCAGGCTTATTGAGAGTAAAGGCAAGGAGATTACTTTGTCGCCTCTATATTCACATTAACATGATTTTGAAGTGGTAGCTCTCAGTTTTCTAAACGTCTACTTCCACAGAACACTGTAGATCTGAAAAACAAGCAAAATGCTTTTCCTCCTGTATGCACACTGCAATCAGATGTGTGATTATTACAGCTTGTGTAGACACGCTTGTGCTAGCTTTAATCTCACTAGTTCATGTACCAGCAGTAGCAAAGCTGTGGTAACACAGTCCTCGGTTAGGGGTATGCAGGCTCATTTTGTTGTACATTGGATGCTTACTCGAATTAATTGCCTACAGTGACGTCCATGTTTCTGTATTTTAACTGTTTTGTTATGTGAGGCTAACAAAATTAAGTGTAATTGAAGTATATGTAACATACTGCAGTCATATCTCCTAATTGCAGTGCAGATGCAGCCTGTAAGGCAGTGAGCCCTACTCTCATTCTTCTGAGACGATTAGAAGGGTCTGCCCTAGTTTGATAGTTTTAAGATGACCTTTTATCAGAAATTTGCAGGAATCTGGAAGTGCTCAAGCACCCTATATGTAAATGAAATACTAAAAAGCTAAAATCAGCAAAGGAAGCATAAAAATAATAAAATTGAAGCCTTGCTCCTGCAGTCCAAACCTTTGTGGAGTCCTAGTGAAATCAATTCATCAGTGCTCTGGAGTATTTTATGTATAAGCCCTCATCCTGCAATCAGATCCTTAATGAAGGAATTCTCCTTTCTCAGCGTGTGTTACTCCTATTAAAAAATCAACACACTAATCCTTGGCTAAACGGAACTGGGAATGTGTTTGCAAAAAAAACAGGTAAAAACAGACATGGTGAGTAATACAGCATTTGTCTGATATCGGACTGGTAAGCCGGTAGAAAGGTGAATATACTTATGGGAAAGGAGTTCTCTGTGTAGCTCATTTCTAAAATCTCTCTATAGGAAACATTTTAAAAAGATGGAGCCTGCTATTTACATAACAGGGAGCGATTGTTAGTGGTGCACAGGAATGGACAGCTTGTCAGGATATTGGCATTTGGCACACACTGCTCTTATTGTGAGGTAGTTCTGTAAATTCATTAAACTGGAGTTTCTTTCAGGTGTTTTAAGAATAGCAACAATTAACACGATCCAGAGATACCAGTGCAGAATTGAATGCCAACAGCAATTCAAAAGGCCATGTACACACTGTTCACTGAAGATAGGAATTCTTATTTTTGTTGGATGTTTTTGCAAAAGCTGCAGAAGAATTTCAGTAAAAGTAGGAGTGCTGAGGAAGCAAGTGATTCTGTTACTCCAAATCCTGTTTAGGAGCAAAATGCTAAATTATTTTAGGTCTTTGACCTGTGCAGATATATTTCTTTTCATTTTGAGCCTTCTTTTGTATTTGAGGATTTTGGATTTTGTAGTGCTTTTATATTTTCAAAAGTGATGTAAAGTTCATGTGAAGAAGCTGGTGTGCAAGAAGGTAGCATGTCAGTTTGACTACTACAGCCATTCTGCCCACACTTTGATGCGGATATTGTTTGTGTACACGGAGAGCTCAGTCTAAGTCAATAATTAGACTGGATCTAAAGGACAGATGCCATCGAGGGAAAAATTCTTCTGGCTGTGTATTCCCGCTGTTAACCCCCAGTGGGCTGGTTCAGTGAGCTAACTCAGAAAACTTTTCCTTGTAAGGAACCTGGTGGCAGCTAGCCATTAAATGAGTTTAGAAGTGGTGTGAAATTATAGCTTGGGGCTGTAGTGTGACATGTGTTTAATCTGGCAATGCCAGTTTAAACACAATCCCTAGATATCATATCCTCTCAGTTGTCCTTTCTGCTTCCTCCTTTGCCCTCAGTCCTCCCACACACACAGGTTAGCTCTCATTCTCAGAGCAGAGGGCAGTAAACCAGCAAAGCAGCTTTTTTTTTTTTTTTTGCTTTTTTTTTTTAATACTGTGGTAGGATACCTGTTACAGTTTCTGATTCACACAAGTCCACCTTGATACAGCACAGAGAGTAACACAGTGGTGTGGACAGATGCAGGGGATTTGTGGGAAGCTGTGGCTCCCTCCACCCTCCACCAGTGTTGGCCTAAACACTGTCCCAGGACTGCCTTTCTGTGAAACAGTTTACCCCGTAGCCTATTTTGCATCCAGTTGGGGTATTGGTGCGCTTGTTTCTCCATAAGTATTTCCCTTTGTAAGCCAGTTTGTTCACTTCTTAAAAATGCACAGCATTACTCTAAATTTTATGCTTTGGCTTGTTTTCAGGAGATGCTTTGGTAAATGCTGGGAGGTACAGAAGTTCCTAGGCAGGTAATGCACTTCCCAGCTAGTACTGCAGCTGCTGTGCCTACAAGATGGGACTATTAGAAATTAAATAATCAAGTTTGGTGCCTTGCTTCTGCTGAGAGAGTAAGAAAGTAGGTGCCTGACTTGACTTGCTCAGGAGCTATCGTACATCCCTCTGGTTGCACCTGACCTGTAAATGTTTAAGCCAAACCATTCACATCAGGTTGCTGCTCTACTGAAATGTGCATTTAGCAAATGTACACTTTTTGGTGGTGGTGTCTGCCTCCGTCCCCCAACGTACTGCTGTACAGAGGTGAGCAGCGAGCATGTCAGTGTTGAAATGACATGGGGACTCCTTTCATGGCATACTTTACCATGTACTTTCAAGAGACAAGTAATGATTTCTCGGTGCTATTCATGGAGGATTTTGTTTTGAAGCATAAAGTGATTTTTTTTCCTGCTCTCTGGAAAAGGAGATACAGTTTTTCTTTATCAGAAATTATGCTCTGAAGTTATGCATTTATATGCAGATGATCTGTTTTGATATTTAAGTAATATATCTGTTCCAGGCAACTAGTTTGCAAAAAATAAATTTTTTCCTTTTAGGTTTGAATTTTAATCCATGTATTTTATAATGATATTTTTTCGGCAGGAGGAAGAAAAGTGTTGCTGTGGTGCTGCAAGGCCTCAATTTTTATTGACTGCAATTACTGCAAGCACAGCAATTTACAGCAACAGCACAGGCGGTGTTTAAAGTTCACTGGGGCTACAGCTCCCCCGGCCATAGAAATAATTTATATCTATATGAATACCGCTGGCGTTTTTTCCCCCTCAGCTTAACAAAGGAAACCAGGGCAAACACAAAGTGCCTCCTGCCTGCGTGCACACAGGCTTTGAAGGGGCAGGCGAGGGTGGGGATGGGGATGCGGATGGGGAAGTCCAGGTGGTGGCTCCGCTGGTGCTCCCGCGGGCGGCAGTGGTCTGCCGCCTCGCCCCCTCGCATCCCTCCGGGGTCTGTTGCCTGCAGGCTTTAATTGCACACCACTACTGTCGAAATCATGGTTTTACGGAAAGATGGGAAGTGCCTGTGTTCGGTGTGAGCGCCCTTCGCCCTTTAGTTTAACGTAGGTGCTATGAGGTGCTGAGGGATTTGTGGCTTGGTTGGGGGGGGTGGGGTGTTGGTATTCGGAGTGCACCAGGTGGAATCTGTTGCCAAAAGGAGGTGGGTCTGTGCTGTGTGCGTGGGTGCAAGTCAGGCTCCTCTGTATTGCAAAGTCATCAAACAGGTAGCTTCCCTGGGAACACTTTGTTTGGGAAAGAACACTAAAGAGCTGCGGCTTATGGGAACACTGCTGAGCAAGAAGGCTCAATCTTTGTGTGCCTTGTTGCTTAACACTGGAGAAATAATAATGTCTAGTTCGGTAATACTTAAAAGAAGATTTGCCTCATTTTAAACCATTTAAAGTTGTTCTGTTGACAGGTAATACTTCAGACTTTCAGCAGAAAAGTGTAATGTTTATAAAAGCTTTAAATTTTCTTGCATTTCAGATCGCCTTTATTTTGCAATTCTCTGCCAAAAACCAAAGAGTGGAGCCACAAATACCCATTATTTCTGCATAGATGATGAACTTGTATATGAGAAGTAAGTACAGACTTATTTTTTCCTGTTTTTTATGGATCATTGAAATAAATTAGTCAGAACAACAGCAATGAGGAACCAGTCTAATTGACATTTTGTTTTTAAGTGTAGCTGAGGGAAACATACATTCCCATTATAGAACTAATTACATGAGTTTGGTCCTCTCAGACTTATCTGCCATGATGATTTATATGTCTTAGAATGGTTTCTTGGCTTCCCGTCAGGATTTCTTAAAAATCTTTTCAAAGCAGAAGCTTTCATTGTACCCATTCTTACTAGAAGACACAGGAACATGATGCAGCAATACATATACTCAGCAGTACGCGCTGGACTGCTGAGCTGAAGGGGATGTCTTTGGTTGCTCAAGTATTAAGTGGAGTGTCTAAACTTCCTAGAATAAGAGAAAAAACTGGCAAAATCAATTCAAGCCTTTGTGAGCTGACCATGGATATATTATTTCCCCTGTAGTGAACAGTGTATACCTTTGTATGTGATCTGGAATGCTGCTAATTCTTTAAATATTTTTGACCAAGGGCGTGCTTACTGTTTTTGAAAGTACTAATCAATCTTTATTCTCTGTGTTCACTTTTCTCAAGCAATACTAGTTGCCTTCTTTTAAAGAAGCTTTTGGGTTGCTCTTAAAATAAAGTTTCTAAACTGGGGTCACAGAGAGATACAGTAGTGAGAAATTTTCAAACCTAGAGTATTCCAACTAATCAATCTTTATTCTCTGTGTTCACTTTTCTCAAGCAATACTAGTTGCCTTCTTTTAAAGTAAAGCTTTTGGGTTGCTCTTAAAATAAAGTTTCTAAACTGGGGTCACAGAGTGATACAGTAGTGAGAAATTTTCAAACCTAGAGTATTCCAGTTTGTTTTTGAGTGGTGGTGTGTGGAAAACAAAGAAAAAAGTTTAGTCCCTGTTTAAAGATGACAAAACTGTTTCCTCCAACAAAATAGTGTGTATGTAAGAAGGCATTCTTGTTTTTAGAATGATGCACATACATCATATATATTATTACTGCTTGCTTTGTGCATCTGATTTAAAAAAAAAGGCATTTACAGAGGTCATGTACAATTTTTCCCCTTTCTCCTACCAGCTTCTATGCAGACTTTGGACCACTCAATCTGGCAATGGTCTACAGATACTGCTGCAAGCTAAATAAGAAATTAAAGGTAACGCTTGTTTTTTTATTCAATATTCTTGACTTTTTAAAGAACAAAACCAAATGGGCCAAAAGGTTTTTTTTGTTCAGGTGCTCTCCTGGGTTCCTAATCCAGCTGAGTTTTGCATATGAACGCCAGATTTTATCAAGGTGAATTTAGGGAGGAGGATCAGGAGGGAAAACTCACTTACTTTTAAGATCCAGAAGATATACCACTGTGGCAGTAACTAATGTTAAGCTGCTAAAAGATTATCTTCTCTGAGGGGTGCTCAGTAATTTTCGGGATTGGACTCTTGATAGAGCATAGTGTCTTTAAAACAGAGAGTTCCTATGTTAATTAACATGAATGACTTCAAGTTAGTTGACCTCTAACAGATGTTGGAATATAAAACCTGTTAGGCAGATAAAAAAGCTTATTAGCATCAATGTGAATCACAGGTTGCCTCTTCAAAACTGCTTATATCTTGCAACTGCCACTGAACTGTGAAAATTGGAAAGTATGCAGAACATCATAGTTTAACAGAGATTTTTTTTTTAATTCCTTGATGTCTGTCACTGGTATTAGTTTGCATGATTCAGACTCACTTTGTCCCTGTGGCACTATGAACAGGTTTGCCGGAGACTAGATTCTCTGATTTTTGTTTACAGGATGCTCTGAAGCAACACAAGTCTGTATTATAATCCCTTTGAATATCTTGGGTTTGATACGGGAGGGGCGTGTTAGGGTTGCTGAGAACATACCACTGCTAGTGATCTGGGGTTTATTTGTTTTGAGTGCGTTGAATAGTATCTGAGCAAGTAACATTGCTAGTTAAATAGTGACATTTTACGATAGCTTAGCAGTTATCAAAGTATACGGTTTCAAGTGCATCAAAGTTTGTTTCAAGGGCCAGTTAGGGCATAGTTTTTGCTGCCACCACAGGTGTAAATGTCCTTTCAGTTGGCAATGCCGTTCCACCCCCTTTCTAAGGTAACTGGAGAAACTATATGCCAAGCTGAGATAAAATTTTAAGAAGTTATTTACGATAAAGTTTAGAAATACTTTCAAAATATTTTAATCTAAGCATATATTTTCCAGTGGTTCTGATCCTTAGAAACAACTCCTAGTTGATTTATCTAGAGTCAGGTTTTCTTTAAGAATAAAAAAAGTCTAAATTCTGTTTTCAAAACTATTGCAACTTTAACATGTCTGTGATGTTTTTGAGAATGCCACTTTGTATTTACTTCTCATAAACCCTATCTGTTAAATAGGGCTTGAAGTCAGAAATACTAAATGCATTTAAGGAGAAAAAGAAAGATTACTGTAATTTGTATCAAAAATTATTTAGGCTGGATACTGGGAATAATGCTGGAACAATCCAGGTAGGGATGCAGTAGAATCTTCCAAAGCTTTTGAGAGAATAGTCTACAGTATACTTGGTCCTCTGACTACAGGTGGCTGAAAGTAGGTGAACAGACCCTTGCATTCCTCTAATTTTATAAAAGAAGGCATGAAAAGTCTAAAATGCAACATCACAATCTTGTTCATTTCTTGCTACAGTCATTTTCATTGATAAGGAAGAAAATAATTCATTATACTGGCTTTGATCAGAAAAAACAAGCAAATGCTGCATTCCTCATAGGTTCCTACGCAGTAAGTATTTAAATTTTTACATTACATCAGCTTGCTACATGTGTTCATTTTTTCATACTTAATTTTTAAAACAGCAAGATAAAAACAATTCTTTTCTCTTGAATAATCTTCCTACTAATGTATTTTATAGTAAGGTACCACATACTAAACCAGTTTTTGAAGTCTAGCAGGTATGTGAATGGAGTTGTATGGTTTTGGTTTTTTTCCACTCTACTGCAGTCTGTGCTCCTACGAAATAAGAGCGCCACTGAAAAAAAAAATATCTTTATGAATATTTTCATTTAGAAAAAATGACTGCTTCTTGATGGTTTTTCCTCTCCCCCACCCACGCATACTCTCTTTTTTCTTTTTTAAAATAGAGAAATACTATCTTGCACAAAGTACAGTGTATCATTTCCCATTGCATGCACGTTTAAATACACCTTCTCTTCCCCAGCTGCTTCTTTTCTAATGTAAGGTCATCTCCTCAGTTAACATAGGAGAAGGAGATCATGTGGTAGGCTTAGAGCCAGTATAAAGCCTGGGAATATACGAGGTGGCTGGAAATGTACTGAGCCAGGTCCCCGACTGCAGAGGGGCAAATGGCTGGCTTTACATCACAACTGCATGTGTTTGGTACACAAAAGTGTAGTCAAGGAATAAAATGCTCAATGCTTTAGAATGAAAGATGCGATGTACCGTATTCATGTTCTGCTTTGACTTGTAAGGCACCTTGATTGTAACCATCTATCTTGTTTACTGAGTAACAAAATGAAGTGAGAACCTACGCGTTTTTTGACATTGGCGATTTGAGGGGTCAAAGTTCATGCAGCCTTAGGTCATTCCTATTTATTAGCTGCAAGGCTATACAGTACTTGCTGTGATGCCGGCAGTCTCCTTGCTGCTTCTCTACATCATGCAGGAGGTCCGTTTCCTGCCCCCCAGGGTTTCTCTGTTGTCTATGTTCTACAGTACTTATTACAAATTAAGAACTAGATTTCAAAATGTGTCACTCTTGGTATTTGAAACACAGGCACTTAGGAACGTTGCTGTAGACCTTTGCATTCTTAAACCACATGGAAACCGGCAACGTGAGTTACTAAACTTGTTTGCAGTTAAGGCATTATGTTGACAAAACAGCTGCAGCTTTTGGGAAAACTACTTCTTCCTAATGACTTGATCATGATGGAGGCCCAGAAAGCGAGAGGGGACCGGCTTCAGTTATCACCCATTATTCGGAAGGAAGTGGGTTTTGCGTTTCCCTAAACTTTTGTTCTGAATATGTGTAGTAGTACTGTGCAGCACAGCAGCTGACACTTTGAGCAGAATCCACAGTACGGAAAATTAACTAATGGCAAAACAATCTAATATGAAAATACTGTGGTTCACTATGTAAAAGTATACAAAAAACCTAACACAAGTCTTATTTCTGATCATCCGGTAGCCCTGCCATGTTGCAATAACAACATGCAGTTGAAGGGGAATGCTTGGACAGACTTGAATAAAGCTCTAAGATTAATATGTACGGATTATGACAGTCCAAAGCACGGTAATTAAAAATGGAGGATGTTGGACAGAGGAGTAGGCAGTTTTTGCTTCAGAGAACTGCAGTGAAGGAGGTGGGAGTTGCAGAGTACAGAAAGGATGCTAACACAGATCCAGCTGAAGTGTGACACGAGATCATGACTGACTAGGCAATGCATGTGGGAGGGCTAGTTGCAGACAGCTGGCATATGGCAGAAAGAGGCTAGTCAAAACCAGTGGTAATTTTCGGAGTTCAGAGACTTGTGCTGAGGTTATTGCATTGTACAAGTTGAATATTTTGGCAGTTTCTCTTAAAGACCCATGGCAAAGTGAAGCACTATGTGAGTATCAGTCCCCTCCTTGAATGGGGGCGTGTCTGTCTTGCATAAGCGCAAGTCCTAGGTGGTGAGGTAGCTCTAGCTAGATTCTGATTTTCTTTCCAGTGCAACAGACTTTGGCTTTGCTACTACTTTTTCTATAAAGTAGGGTACAGTTTCTTCCCAGACGGGTGTGGGAGGGATTCCAGTGAAGGAAGATCACCGCAGAAAGACTGTGCCCCTGAGGCTTACTTTTTTTCCCTGGCGCCCTTTGATGATCTTTCATGAAGAGGCAGGCTTAATTACAGCACTCACTGCTGAAGTGTTCAAACATACACGTCCCACGTTTCTGCTTTCTGCAGGGAGAATTGGGTTGTTCTCTATGGGGCGAACAATGGTATAGGATCTGTTCAGAATGCATGATAAATGTATGTCTATAGGCGTATTTCCTGATTGAAAGGAAATATATTGAGGCCTTCTTTGTTTAAAACATATGCAGGCTTAAGCATCCACCTACTTGTTCAGTTCAGAGTGCTTTGCTTTTTCATGAAGAAGGTTCCATGCAGCTATTGGTGAAAACTTTAAGAAGCTTTTTTGTAATTTTAGTTAATCAGACCGTGTCCTGTCCATGCTCTTTGCTGCTTGAACTAAGTATCATCATTTGATTTATGATCCCTTACAATGTAAGTGGTAGGTTGCCACTGTTTTGTTTTCTGTGGGTTGAATGTGTTTTCTTGTTTGATTTTGTTTTTTTAGCTTCGTGGTGTGTTCCCATTTCAACAGTTTACCTTAGGTTGAGGAACTGCGTGGCAGTGCATCAGGTTGGAGGAGTTCAGGTGGGAAGATCAAAGAAGTAGAAAAGGAAAGTAGCCTTTGCAGGGTTAGTCATGAAAGTAGTGCTTGTCTGTGTGTGTTGTAAGGCCTTTGATAACTTAAGCATAGTTTTGGGTGCAAGGTGCTCTGTAGATGCAGGTGCTTTAAGTTACTTGTTAGAAATAACAGGCTGCCAGGTTTTCAGGAATAGCACAGACACAGTAAGCGTGTCTCCTTTCTGGTTTTGTTCTCTTTTTTTTAAACACAGTCACATTCTAACTATAAAACTATAATGAACTGTATATAACTAGTTCTTCTCTGGAACTTGTATGTCCTCATAAACATTCAATATTTTTATGCTAACAACTTCCGAGCCTGTCATTTTAAGGGTTTGTTGACCTTAAATTTGTATTCTTAAACAGAATATTATTTAACTTTTGCTTAAAGGAATTGGGTTATATTAGCATGGCTTATCATTCAACATCTTTTGTTTAAATATATATCTGTGTGTGTATATATACCATGTGGGGATATGCTCATTTTGACTACTAAGGCAATTATGAAAGTCTTCATTAACAGCGGTGAAGTGTAAGGGCAGCTGTTAGTGTTCTGGTTTACAAGCAAAGTCTGTTCCCAGTCTTTTCTTCACAGTTGGTGTGTTTTAATGTTTCCCCTCCATCCCCGTCATATAACTTGTCTTTCTTTCCTCTTCAGTGGAGATAGTTTCTGAACTCTACAGGCTACACACTTCTTTCTGCCCCCTCCCACATCTGCTGCTTCCTTCCAGGTGTACTTTGATGTGACAGCACAGCCTAACTCAAGCTACAGGGCTCTTCAGTATAACATGGCCTTAAAAGTGAAGAACAAAGTTTTCAAATACATTGTTATATATGTAGTTTTAGAATAAAAAATGATTTTTTAGTGTATGTCTTAACAATTTACATCTTAATCCCTTTATTGTTCATCTTCCATCTATTTTAATTCTGTATTTTGTTTCATTTTTACAGATGATATACTGCATAATGGGAATTATATTCTTCTGTGTAGATTAGCATAAATTTGGCACATTCAGCCACACAAAGGGTAGCCAGAATTCTCGGTGTGTTGGGGTTGAATGTTTACACTTTATTTGGGCGGAGCGGGTGAGGGGAAAGAAGGGGCGGGGGGAGGACCCTTTGTTCTTCACCTTTTAAAGAAAAATTGCTTTTCCTTGGAAGCTATCTGCACTGTTCAGGCCTTACCACTCTACCAAAGCAGCAGTGATCTTCTGAGTTGATCTCTACAGTGGCTTCTCTTGATTTTCGCCAGGACTTGGCTGTGGGTGAGGAAAGTCTGCTTCTTTCATCATTGCTCCTTCTATATTAAGAAAGAAAATGTACCCTCTGTGCCCTGTCCACCCAATTCCCAAGCTCCCCCCTCTCCCCTTGCCTGCATTAACTTAGTAACAGTGTTTTTTTCCTCAGGCCTGGCACTAATTATGTACTTGGAGGGTGACCCTCCGAGGGTACCGCCCCATGAACTGCTGTAATTCAGGTCACCTTCTCCAGGACTCATCTCTGTACTTTGTCTATTTTCTCATCTTCTTTCTTCAGGGTAAGCAGCGTTTCCTTCATCCCTTCTGATCCATAGTACTGTTTTTTTGCCTTTTCAATTTGTTAGTGTCCTTCCTAGCTGTGGGCCTAATGCTGGGTAGAAGCTGAAGGTTGCAGAAGCAATTAGCACCCATCTGTGTGATGTTGAACAGCTCTGTTCTTACCGCGGCATTTGCAGAATTACCTCTGGCTAAGCCGTGGGAAAGCAGGCAAACCTGTTTGTTTAGTGGTCCAGGCTGAGTGGTGGTAAATGGGTAACTGCGGCAGCACTCGAATTACAGGTGGGTAAACCATGTTTACCCTCAGCTACATTTTGGTGAGAGGTGCTTGTGCTTGACAAGCGAGTGGCAGAGACGAGATGGATGAAGTACTGGCCTTTCATTTAAGCAAAAGTTGCCTCAAGTCTTTTTGGCTTTCTCTGTGTTCGTGTCCTCTAAAAAGCTACCTTCTCTGAATTGTGTTTGGGAAATCGTGGTTAGTCTTCATGACGGCAGCTTTTCCTGCTGTTTGTACTAGGTTCTTCCTCATGATGTTCTTACCAGACTGCTTGTCTCCATAGGAGAAGGGTTGCTCTTTGGGGGTCCCTCACTATAGTACTAGCTTGCTTTCTTGGCTGTCGTGGAGTACTGATGTGCCCAGCCCGGTCAGTTCCCAGCTAACAGGGTTTTCTATACCTCCCCTCTGCTGTATAAAAGGTAATTGGAGGTTTCTTGCTTTTGTTTATGATGATCAAAGAGAGTTGCCAGAGACAGGCAGTTATTCCCTCTCTGCCACTTCTATTCACTTAGTGACTGTGTTTCTGCTAATGAAGGGACTGTTGGCCACATGTGCGTTTCTTCAGTACACCACAAATCCATACAGGAAGCTTTTTATTCTAATACATTTTTATTTTAATTTTTCTGTATTTAACCTTTTTCTTCTAAGGAATATTGCTAGAAAATTTAATGTATTAACTGACTAGTATATCCAATGGAGGTTTTAATGAAATAAAATATTTAATACTCTTAAGTTATAGTAATATACGCATGTGTATGAGCTTGTGTTTGAGTCTGGTCACACACAGTAGTTCTTTGTTCAGAATGGGTGGGTTGTGATTATTTGCAGTTTACAGCAGTTCAGGCTATTTTGGGTGAGTGACATTTTTGGAACATAGTTGTATCACATGAAATTTGCTTGTAAGCAGTTTAAAATGAATCATCTCATTATTTTCTTCCTTTGAAATCAATGTGGTTGGTAAAATGTGTGACTTAGGTAGCAACCTTAAGTAGATTTTGCAGTTAAGGGTAAGCAGGTGGATAAACTTGATTACACTAAGCACATTCATAGATGTGAATTTAAAGTGCTATTTACAGACTTGAGTTGACATAGTTTCTAGCAGTACAGCATATTTAAATACCCTATTTAATTTTCCTGAAAAAACAAGTTATGTCATAGGTGGTTATTATCAAACATGTTTTGTCTTGCATGCAGCATTACTATTTCAGTTGGCAATCCCACATATTGAATATTAAGATGCCTTTTTCAACCACAGCCTCCTTTCCTTTTCTACCAGGAATACTTTTGATCCTATTGTGAATACTGTTTTCATGATTGTAATGCTAATCTAGGAAACCTTTGTTTAAAAAATAGGGCTGGTTTGAAAACACTAATATGAATCAGAAAATAACATGGCTTGCTAAAAGAACTTGCAATCTATGGTTGATTTTAAATGCTCATAAATAAAGACTGGATCGCCTAGTCCTGCAAGCCTTTCTGTTTCATTCAGTGAACATTATAGCGGCTGTTTGACTACACAGCGATGTTGGCAGGAGCAGTGCTTGAGTGCACCTTTCCCAGTACTCAACACTTGGATGGTTCTTGACCATTCACAGAGCTGCCTGCAGTCCCTTAATTAGAAACAGATGTCCTAAATGAAAAGGATGATTAGAGCAATGTTAATGGTTCAACTGCTAATCGCAAATTCCTGGCTGTATTTTGAAGTTCAGTAGGGTATTTTTTTTGTATGCATAAAGAAAGCAAATTTCTAAATTGTTGGTACACAAGTGATTGCACAGTGTGGTAAAATGGTATGTTATTTTGGCTTGAAAGATGTCAGTTCCTTACAGTAACAATTTTCCTGGAAGGTACTTAAGTAAAAGATTTGTAAAGGATTTTAAGAGTTTTTCCGTGTGTATTTGTGTGTGTGTGTATGTAGATGTGTATGTACACCCATCTGCTCTTGCTCATGATTGTAGGAAAATTCTAAAACCAAGGCAACTGTACTTGTGGATGATATATTTCAGGTCTGCTGAATTTTCTAAGTCTTTTTTAAAAAGCTGCTTTTTTTTTTTTTTTTCATATTTGCCTGACCTGCAGAAAGGGAGCCCCTTGGGCAATCAGTGTAAAATTCTAATAGACTTTTCTCCATTTGTATATACAAGAATGGACAAAAACTACCCCAGAAAATGCCTGCTTCTGCTAAATAACAGTTAGTATCATTGCTTGAAATTTATTTTAATATTTTTATCTTTTTAATAGTACTTCTTGTTGGTTGCTTTATTGGCATTAACTTAAGAAAACAACTTTTGTTTGTGAAAGTTTCTGTCATCTTAGAAAGCACAGCAGAAACATAGCTTATAATCAGCATCTGGACAAACTGGTAAACTACCCCAAAATGCCTGCTTCTGCTAAATAACAGTTAGTATCATTGCTTGAAATTTATTTTAATATTTTTATCTTTTTAATAGTACTTCTTGTTGGTTGCTTTATTGGCATTAACTTAAGAAAACAACTTTTGTTTGTGAAAGTTTCTGTCATCTTAGAAAGCACAGCAGAAACATAGCTTATAATCAGCATCTGGACAAACTGGTTTCAGCTGTTGTATATTTTGATTTCGGGGGGTTAACGTCTTTTCCCATTTCCTCTCCTTCCCCCAGTACATACCTCATGAATTTACAAATATGTCTTTGGTTTGCTATTCATCAGATCAATGTTTCCATTCTCTTGTTTTCTGAAACTTCAGTTCTGCTTACTGCCTTAGAAAGTCCTCTTTTTCAACACTTCTGACTACTACAGGTCTCTCTGATCACTTTTACTTTCTCTCATTTACTGGCTTTCTTTAGTCCTTTGTTCACCCACATCATTCCAATGAAATTGTTCATCTTTAAGGCTTTAGTGGCCTCCTCCTGGTCAGAAACAGTATTATGTAGTTTTATATGTATATAACTGTATTACAGTTTCAGTTTGTGTCAGGAGTATGTTTTTGAAGTGAATCTTTCCTTAAACCCTGCTCACTGCATTTTGGTTCACTTCATGGAGCAGTCTAGGAGCAATCCCAACAGGTGATGGGTGTTCAGTCCACAGGACCAGACTAGGACTAGCTGTTAAGGTTAAAAGCTGCTGGAAGTGTATAGTGCAGATGTCAGATCTTCAGTGCTGGCTCTCAGTCTACAGATGCATTTCTGCTGGTGCACACTACTTCCTAATGCAGATGTGGCCTCTGCTGCCTTGATGTCTGTTGCTTCCCTGGGCTTTGCTGTTCCTTCCCTCACTCCTTCAGTCTTACCTGTTTCCATATCTGGAATTTGGTTCACCCACAACCTGAACCCAGGCTCACCCATGTTCAACCTCCATCCAGCCCTGCTTGCATCCAAGATTTCCAGCTGCGTGCTCTCTTATGGTCTTAAGCTGTGACAGAAACTGATCCTGTCTCCATTTTGACTGTCACAGCTTCTTGTTACTGCCAGGATACTTTCCTTGTGATTTAAGTATCTGTTTATGGTCTTTCCCGTTCTGTGTAGAGACTGAATGCCATTCTTCCCTTTTGAAGCACTCCACACCATTGCACCTGTCCAGATATCCTCATACTAACCTAATATTTTTTTGTAATCCACTTTTCACTGAGAACACTATCTGATCATTTCATCAACTGCTGTCTCTGCAGCTGTTCACATGTCGTATCTTGTGTGTGTAGTAGTGTCACAGCTGAAGTGTAGCAGGATCTCTCTTTATTTCAGAAATTTCTGAGAAATACAACTCAAAGAGCTTCCTTCTTCAGTGAATATACTGTATATTGCTTCAGTTGTACAGGAAGTACTGCGTATTTTTGCTCAGTAGCTTGTCCACATTGAAAAACACCATCTTCTTGCAGTGCGCTTTTTGTACATACTAAACGATGGTAGACATTGGATTTTTGTGTCAAAATCAGGTTGGCTTTTTTAAGTGTCCTTGTATGTTAAGGGAAGTCCATACACATGTGCATGTATGTTAAAATGGTGTTTCTAGCAACTTCCCTGGTAATATAATTTCAGCAGTTGTATCTGTGCTTAAGAACTAACATGTTTTAGTATACTGTAACGTTAGACTTATTTTAATACAACACTTAACATTATGGAAAAAACTTGCCTCTTGCAGCTGTTACACTTGCAAACAAATGCTTCTGTATTGAAGCTTGTTTCCTTTAAGAAGCTGGTAAAAGCTCAGCTGAGATACGGGAGAAATCCTTGGCCTTTCTGAGCTACATGCGCTTACAGGATTAGCTAGTATTAGCTGCATTTCTATTTGCCTGTTGTACAAGTAGTACTCTCTGTATATTACCCAGCCTTACAGCACTGAATCCCAAGTTTTTTCCAGGTGACTCATTTCTGGCTATAAACTCTGTTTCTGCTGTTTAATTACCTTCTGTTTGCTAATGCCATTTCATGTCTCTGGTTTGTAAGTTTTTCTGGGGCAGGGCTCTTTTTCTTACAAGCAAGCAGTGCTAGATTTATATGGTTGCTAGCAATATGTGTTCACTGTGCTGCAAGATGCAAAGTATGACTGTATCAAAGCACACAACTTGGAATTTCTTGGAACATAACTTTTATTTCCAGTTCAGGCAATTAATATGCCTGCAGAATAGAAAGTGAACTCTGGCATCTGAAGAGCAGATACTCAATGATATTTTGGGGGCTTTTTAAGTTTCTCTTCTATTCCGGGTGTATGCTTGCAAATGTAAATGCAGAAGTCACTTACACCTCCCCAGTGAAAGCACACACACATAAAAAACATGCACTTTTCATTACTTAACTAAACTACTTAAACAAGACAGATTTTTTTTTCTTTGGTTTTGCTAATTGCACAGGAAGAATGCTCAGAAAATACTTAACACAGTGATCGAATCAGAGGAAAAATGAAAGGGGTTGCCTGTTGCCATGTATGTTTTAGCTGCCTGTTTAGGGTATGTTTCAAGCTGGGTTTGTTTTTTTAGCAACATCTGTTCCACCTCCCGTTCTCACCTCACGAGAATGCGCGCGCGTGTGTGTGGAGAGAGGATGTTGAAGGTATGTTAAGCCATTTGTTCAAGCTGGCTTTGCAGCAGCATCAAAGAAAATTGAAAGGCAATGCCAATTTTTAAAAGAAAAAAATGTCAGAAGCAACAGGAAGCAAAAATGCCACACTTAGATTTTTGAGGGATGTTTAATTAATACTCATTAGGATTCTTACTTTCAAAAAACCTCTAAGGAAAATGGTCATTAATATAAAAGATGTAAATAATTTTACTGAACGTTAATGAAAAAAATAACTTTCTGTAGTGTGTTAAAGCTTAGTTAATGCAGTTTTAACGACAAAGTATTAACTTGAAATTACTATTGACCTGTTAATGACAGCTTGTTATTAACAGTTGTTATCTCCTGATCATGCTGGGGATGATGTTTGATGGTATTGGAAGACATGATTTGCATAAAAGAGGAGTTTCACGGTATTCTTTAAGGAGACCTTAGTGTTAGAGGCTATCCAAGAGGGATCAGGCATGTCGTGATGGAAGACCGTATGGATATTTGTCGTGAGTTGGTCCTTTGTGAATTCTTTTCTGAGTGTTTTTGACAGTAGAAAGTTTGATACGTAGTGCTTCAAGTATGTTACTTCATTCTGTTCTTAGGCTTTTGCGTCTGAAGCTACAGATTTCTCAGATTTCTTTTTTTTTTTTTTTTTTTCCTTTATGGCATCTGGATTTAGTTACTAGATACTGCCTCACCCATGCAAAGGAGGAAGTACAGGATTTGGAATAATGCAAGTGTACTGCTGTAGGAAAATCAAAACATACATGAATTACGGTTTTAATCTTGTCTGCTGAGTGTACACACTGTTTTGTAGACCAGATGATTCATAGCTTTGCTGAGATCTCTCTGGGTTTTTGTGTTTCGATTTACATCTTGAAACATAATTAAAAAAAAAAAAAAAAATCTACAAACTGGTCCAGCCGAGTTGCAGTAGAAACATGGAAGAATCCAGACGGACAGAAGCTTTTTCACTGTAGCCTATAGTTGAACAACTCCTGCACAAATCTATAAATTTTGTTTAAAAATATATATTCCTCTAGGTTGACCAGTATTTTATAGTTTGTTAGTTTTATTGTTGCATGTTTGCATACATTTGTTCTTGATGCCTCTCTTTCCCAGCGCTTTTGAGCTCTGTGATAAATTATGCCTTCTGTAGTAAACAAGTGACTTGAAGTTGCTAATATTAATCTCAATATTTTTATTTTCTTTTCTGTCTTTTTCCACAAAAATAGATAATATACCTGAGAGAATCCCCAGAAGATGTGTACAGGCTTATATTGGCTGGAAGCGTTTCGTATCTTCCTTTCAGGTAAATAACAAGTTGTTAGAACTTTCTGTACCTTGATATTTTGAAGAAGGATGTAGTATCAGTATATCAGTACTAATTTGGGGGGTTTTTTTGCTGAAGTTTTAACACGTGACACATTCACTGCCTGAGCTTTAAGTGCAGACTGCTGAACAGTGGTGTTAGCAGCTGGTACTGAAGGGTACTGACAGAAGGTAAAGGAGCCACGCTGCTTTGCATGCACTCTTGTTGAGCTTTTTGATCTACATTGCTTCTCACTTGGCAGTCTGGTTTTGTGCCAGTTTGATATGTATCAAAATACCTGTCATTCATCACAAACAGCTTGTAATACTTTTAGCACTCCATTTTTCCCACTTGTCGGATGTATGCAGCAACCCGCAAACACTGTTTTGTGCATAAAAAATGCTAGCTAACCTCATATGATTTAGTGTAACTTTTAAGTATTTCTTTTTACCAATGAGGAAATGTGTAAAACCATTGGTTCATGGTTGCCTGACCCTGGGGGAATGTAATCCTAGTTGTTTCAGACCACAGACTTCTCTTAGTGATATATGCTGTGCTGCTTAATGTAGCAAATAAAGTCGATCAGTCGTGCAGAGGAACAATTTCTTAATTTCTTCCAAACGAGTTTCTAAAAGTTGGACTAAACTAACATTCCATTGGCTGCCACAATATGCAGAAAAAACTTTTTAGGAGGCAAGTTTGCTGTCCAAATATATTGTTATGGGGTGATTAATTCAGTCTGTGCTTGTTTGTGTGATGATCTGAATTTCTATTGCTTCCCCCCTGCCACCACCACAGTATAATGGTGTAGTAGCACCTCTCTTCATTTGCATACTTCCATCATCGCATTTCTCACTTTTAAATTCCATTTTTATACTCCCAGAAGAACAAAAGTTGTCCTTAGGAAGACTGTAGGGTTTGTTTCTAAATATCATAAAAGTGTATGTCGGTGATGGAGATAGTAGCTTTTCACTCGGGTCATATACTCTGCCCAAATTCCCAGACCATCACTTCAACAGCACTACTGAAAGAAATGCGAAGATGTGTTATATAATAAGACTTACTGAGAGCTGACTTCTGAAGACATGTCCAGCCTCTGGGATAAAGAATACCGCCTGCTGAAGTGTCTGCAGACTTTACCATTTTCTTGAGTTTACTAGTGCAACTAAACCTGGTGCAGATAGAGGAATTCAGATTACGTTAATGATCAGCTGAGATATTGGTCTGGGCTCTGTTCCTTTAAGATCTTCCTCATCTCTGCAAAAACAGTACCTCCCCATAGAATAGTAAAAAGTCGGTCAGGTAGTTGCTACTTAGGGTCATTATCAACACAAAAACTTTTGTTAGCATGATGCAAAGAATTTCTTGTTTCACTTATAGAATCACAGAATCACAGTGAGATTGGAAGGGACCTCTGGAGGTCATCTGGTCCACCATCCCTGCTCAAGCAGGGCCACCTGGAGCCAGTTGCCCAGGACCACGTCCAGATGGCTTTTGAATGTCTCCAAGGATAGAGACTCCAGAGCCTCTCAGAGCAACCTGTTCTAGTGCTCAGTCGCACTCAGAGTGAAAAAATGGTTCCTGACGTTCAAAGGGAGCCTCCTGTGTTTCAGTTTGTGCCCATTGTCTCTGGTCCTGTCACTGAGCACCACTGAAAAGAGCCTGGCTCTGTCTTCTTTGCACCTTTCCTTCAGGTATTTATATACATTGATAAGGTCTCCCATGAGCCTTCTCTTCTCCAGGCTGAACAGTCCCAGCTCTCTCAGCCTTTCCTTCTATATGAGATGCTCCAGTAGCTTAATCATCTTTGCAGCCCTTTGCTAGACTCTCTCCAGTATGTCCGTATCTCTCTTGCACTGAGGAGCCCAGAACTGGGCACAGTACTCCAGGTGTGGCCTCCCTAGTGCTGAGGAGAGGGGAAGGATCACCGCCCTTGATCTGCTGGCAATACTTTGTCTAATGCAGTCCGGAATACCATTAGCCTTCTTTGTTGCAGGGCACATTGCTGACTCATGTTCAGCACGGAGTCCACCAGGACCGCTAGGTCCTTTTCTGCAAAGTTGTTCTCCAACTTGGCAGCCGCCAGCCTGTGCTGGTGCCTGGGGTTGTTCCTCCCCAGGTGCAGGACTTTACACTTCTTGTTGAACTTTATGAGGCTTCTGTCAGCCCATTTCTCCAGCCTGTCAAGGTTCTTCTGGATGGCAGCATGACTCTCTGGCGTATCAGCCACTCCTCACAGTTTTGTGTCATCAGCAAACTTGCTGAGGGAACTCTGCCCCTTCATCCAGATCATTGATGAAGAAGTTGAACAGGATCAAACGCAGTATTGACTCCTGGAGTACACCGCTAGTTCCTGGCTTCCAGCTAGGCTTTGTGCCACTGACCACCACCCTTTGGGCCCGGCCATTCAGCCAGTTTTCAATTTCAATCCACCTGTCTGCTCAACCAGCCCACACATCACTAGCTTGTCTATGAGGATCTTAGCTAGACAATGTCAAAGGCCTTACTGAAGTTCAGGTAGACAATATCCACTGCTGTCCCCTCATCTACTGGGCCAGTCATTTCATTGTAGAAGTTTATCAAATTGTTCAAGCGTGACTTTGCCTTGGTGAATCCATGCTGACTACTCCTTACAATTTTCTTGTCCTTAGTATGCCTGGAAATGGTTTGCAGGATTAGCTGCTCCATCACCTCTCTGGGGATTGAGATGACACTGACTGACCTGTAGTTTCCTGGGGATTCCTTCTTGCGCTTCTTCAAGTTCAGGGTGACATTTGCTTTCCTCTAGTCTTTAGGCATTTCTCCCAGTTGCCATGATCGGTCAGAGATTATTGAGAATGGCCTTGCAATGACACCAGCCAGCTCCCTCAGCACTCATGGGTGCATCCCATCATGGCCCATGGACCTAGGTATGTCCCGTTTGCAGAAGTATTCCCTGATCTGATATTCTTCCACCAAGAGTACATTTTCCTTACTCCAGCCTTTCCCCCTGGTTTCTGGGACCTGGAATTCCTGAAGGCTGGTCTTGCTAGTAAAGACTGAGGCAAAGAAGGCATTCGGTACCTCAGCCTTTTCCATGTCCTGTGTAACCAGGTCCCCTGTCTCATTGAGCAGTGGGCCCACATCTTCCCTAGTCTTCCTTTTGTCGCCTATGTACTTATAGAAGCCTTTCATGTTTTCTTTGACATCCCTGGCCAGATTCAATTCCATTTGGGCTTTAACTTTCCTAACTTCATCCCTGGATGCTCAGACAATGTCTCTATGTTCCTCCCAGGTTACCTGTCCTTGCTTCGACTCTCTGTATGCTTCCTTTTTGTGTTTGTATTTGTCCAGGATTTCCTTGTTCATCCACGCAGGCCTCCTGGCATTTTTGCCTGCTTCATATTCATTGGGATGAACTGCTCTTAAGCTTGAAGAGGGTGATCCTTGAATATTAACCAGCTTTCTTGGGCCCCTCTTCCCTCCAGGGCCTTATCCCATGAGACTCTTCGAAGCAGATCTTCGAAGAGGCCAAAGTCTGCTCTCCTGAAGTCCAGGGTTGTCAGCTTGCTTTTCACCCTCCTCCCTGCCCTCAGGATCCTGAACTCCACCATCTCATAGTCACTGCATCTGAGGCTGCCTTTGACTTTCACATCCCCAGTGAGCACCCCCTTGTTGGTGAGTATGAGGTCCAGCAGAGCACTGTTCCTCATTGGCTTCTGTATCTCTTGGAGGAGCAAGTTGTCACCAGTTCCTTGCAGGAACCTCTTGGATTGCTTATGTCCTTCTGTGTTGTCCCTCGAACAGATACTGGAGTGGTTGAAGTTCCCTGTGAGGACCAGGGTCTGCGAATGTGAGGCTGTTCCTATCTGTCTGTAGAGGGCCTGATCCACTTGTTCTTCCTGGTCAGGTGGTCTAACAGACACCCACTACAGTGTCGCCTTTACCTCACCTCTCTTTTACCTGAATGGGGTTCTGTTATTTCCTTCTCCTGCTGATTTTTTTTTCCCCACCGTTCACACTGATTCATTAGGGAGGAAAAGGATACAAACAAATTGTAGAGCCATCCATCCAGGTTCTTCAGAAGTTCTTCCTCTCTCAGTTGAAATTTGAACATGATAAATATTTACTTTTTTGAAACATTAATGATTCTCTGCTGATGAGGGCTGCACGGTGTCAAAAGAAGGTGTTCTGCCAAGGCATAGTATTCTTTGATGCAGATTCAATTTAAATTTATTTTTTGACTTGACTATAGTATTCCTCTAGAATGCTTACTCTACAGTGCTTATGGAATCTAATAATGGTCACATACTAAGAACATGCCATTCTTGGCTCAACAGAATTTAAAACATTGTAGTTGAAAGAAGGGGTTTTAATGAAAACCAGTTTCTCCTCATGTTTAAGCATAAACTATTTTATGCATCTTAAGGAAAGTCTTTTAATATATCTACACAAATGTGTATCTTGACAGTTTTAGTAAGAAGATGCTGTTCATGTATACATAGAATGCATGGGTGCAGCATCTTTTTTAAATTGAGTTTGAAGAAAAAATTTGCAGTGTATTAAAACTTGACTTTTTTTGAAAGTGTACGTCAGAAGAAAATGTTCTAAGAGTGTATGTTAGAATATGATACTAATTTAGGCATTAGCTTTTGCCACAAGGAATTTGTGTTGTCTGTTCTTTGTTGACATGAAGACTGAAACATGCCAGTTTCAATGTTCATGTCAGAAATTGAACATGTCAGCTTTACCAAAACTGTGACTGGAGTAATCTTACACTTGGATCATCTGTTAACATAACTTACTTTATGTTTTGTTATTATTGTAAAGTGCAAGGTAGGGGAAATGAAATAATCGTTTGACATAATTATTCCACTATAATAGTAATTATCTTGAAGCAATTTTTTAAAGGTGTTTTAGAGAAATATCTTCAATTGCTTTCACTTGGATTAAAATGGGATAATTTTACTGTTTTGGTCATTATATCTTATAGGGATGCTTCCTTTGGTACTTGCAGTTTTCATCTGACATTGCTGGACTGTTTTCATGCAATAAACAAGGTCAGTAAAACAGTATTTTTCATATTGCAAAAAGTCAGCTAAATTTTGCCCAGCAGAAGAAGGTGGCTTAGGAAGCCAGGATCCAATTAGAGCTGTGCAGTAGCAGATTTTCCGATTGTTGCCTAGCTTATTATGTATTACGCATTGTAACAAAACTTCAAGATACAGCATCCGTAGAAGTCAACCGATACCTTATAATCAACTAGTGAAGATTTTAAAGAGGGAATTTTGAGTTTTATTTATGTAATCTTTCAGGACAGTCATTCACACGTCTAATCCCTAACAATTGTGTGATAAGTTTATTATATGCCCCCCTGGTGTTACATTTTAGGCTGAATATAGCCTGTGAAAGTAATTTTGAATTGGTTAGTGATACTTTCTAGGCATTTGCAGCATGTGCTAATGACTTCAAGTTTTGCTTTAGTAATACAAATAGACAATGTTAGGAGGCAGGTGCTTTTTTTTTTTAACTACAAATTATCATAATCTATTGTTTTATAGCAATACAGCAGTGAAGTAACGTGGCATTGAAGGACAGGGGAATTGATACGCATTCTTTTTAGCCTGTATGAGTAGTGAAATGGGGAATTCTGCAGCTCTCTGGCCTACTACTGTCTTTTGTATTATAGGTATCTCTGCCAAATACTGGTGTTTTTACTGAGTAAGCCAGCTTCTTGCAGATTTGTGATTTTCAGCTTTTTTGGATGTTTTGGCATTGGCTGCTTGTAAGCCAGGAGTGGTGAATTGCTATTCTTTTTAGTACTGGTGAAGGAAAGGTATGAAGTTTTCCAGCAAGGAAAACTACAGAAGATTATGCAGTGAAAGGGGAGATTAGAATGTAGTATTTTAAATATCTGGAGATACGGGATTATCTTTGTTTGTGCTTCCTGACTTAACAAGTGGGTAAACTGCCAGTTACCCAAATGTTTACATTTTTTATACAGTATTAAATATAATGGTTGTGGATAATTACAGGACATCAGGGACGACACTAGTGTCTGCTTAGGACTGTGTGTCTGCAAACAATTTAAAATCAATGAAGATATTAGTATCGTAATGAGAGCAAATAGCATTCATGCACAAAAATATTTGCAATCCTTGAGTGCAGACTTTATAATGTGCTTATAATTTCAATAGATAATTTTTGCCAGTTATTTTTCTCTGTTTTATTTTGTACTCCTAGCAGTAATAAAAAGACTGAATGCTTCTGTAGTCTGGAATTTTGTAGTGATTCGATGAAAACAGAAAAGAGTGGATTTGCTTGTCTAACTTCACTTATATTAAAATTTACAAATCTGTTTTGAACCAAGACTCAGTTGATCTGTATTTTTTCAAATATATGAAGAAATCTCTCTGAAAGAGTAGAACAGGTATTAAGGGGCTTTCAGTAACCTAAGAGAGTGATAAACGGTCCTCATTGAAAAGATGTTTTCTTTGTTAAAAGCTGTATTCTGAATTTTAGGCTTTGCTATATGGTTTCCTGGATTTCAATACATTTGATGTAAATGAATATGAGCATTATGAAGTAAGTGTTCAGTATCAATCTTCTGATTTGTTTGCTGTCACTAATGCTAAGATGATTGTTTATAATATGTGCTTTTTTTTTTTGTAGTATGAGGTTCCATTTCTGTTTTGTCTCTTTAAACTTCGATTGTTAAATAAAGGTGTTTGGTCAGAGAGAGAATATTAAAATTCAGATTTAAGCATAGTCAGCCTCAAACATGGGGGGAAAAGCAGAAACCAAAATGGAATACGTTTTTCCATTATTATTAAAGCCCTGGAAGATGACTGGGGAGTGGGAATTTGGCCACCTTTTAGAGGTCATGCATATTCTTGAGCAGTCTTGATGAGAAACTCGAGGGCATACAAGTCCAAGTCTAACTGAATTCTGGAGAGCAATTAAAGTATGTATCTGTGAACACATGGCAAAGGTAGAATAACACTCTTTGAGGTAAAGAAGGAAATGGGTGGGAAACTCCAAGCCTATAAAATTCACTTTGGGGCATGGGAAACCAATGTGACAATGAAGGACTGCAACTATTGACTATATGCAGTCTCAGAAATGCAAAGCTGCCAGTTATCTGTAAAGAGAAAATTAAGTGTTCTTAGAATCTAAAAAATGATTATTTAAATTGTAAACAGAGATAAGGCCAAGGTCATAATTTAGAAACCTATAAAAAATTAAAAATTGGAAGTTGCCCTTCATCTGAAGGGCATCGGTTGTGTTGTTCTAAAACTCTAATTTAGAAAGAGGAGAACACAGGCAAGGAAAGTGAGGTTGAGTGCACCTGGCATCCTCCCGATGGAACAGAAAGCAGGCTACTGACATAACTTCCTTTGGCAAAAATTGTACATCACTTCTATCTAGCATGTATTTTGAAACAATAAGGAAAAGCCTGAAAATACAGGGATAATGATAAACCAAGCATTTTCTCTTGACAGAGAGCAGAAAATGGAGATTTTAACTGGATAATACCAAACAAATTCATTGCCTTCAGTGGACCTCATTCAAGAAGTAAAATTGAAAATGGTATGCTTAAAAAAGGAGGTGGGGGACACAAGCCCACTGCTTTCTTAGTTGATTGTTATCAGTAAGAACAAGCTTTAAAAATTGTTCCTCAAACAGTGTGTTTTTTCCTTGGCTCCTTTTCTTTTATAAGAACCCTGGCAGTAAAATTTTAATGCTTGGTTTAATTGTATGTGACCTAGGTGGTTATGTTAAAATTCCATTTTCGGTTAGTCTATTTCTTTATGTTGAACATGAGTTCTATTTTGAAAGTGTTTTCATCTCTCGTTTTTGAGTCTTTGTTTATTTCTGCAGTTTGAGCCTTACTCTCTTCTTCCCCGCCCCCCCCCCTTCTTTTTTCAAATAGGCTATCCCCACCATGCTCCAGAGGCTTATTTCCCATACTTCAGGAAACATAAGGTCACCACTATAATACGCCTCAACAAAAAGCTTTATGATGCCAAACGATTTACAGATGCTGGATTTGAGCATTTTGACCTCTTCTTTGCTGATGGAAGCACACCTAGTGATACTATAGTTAAAACATTTCTAAATATTTGTGAAAATGCTGAAGGTGTTATAGCCGTTCATTGCAAAGGTATAGTGTAAAAACAATTTATATTACAAGTGATGCTTGTAGTAACAGTTCCTGAGGTATTTTGCACTGTAATTCCGTTATATGTAGTTATTAACATCTCTGCCAAACTGCAGCTTTTCCATACAAATTCTTTCTAGGCTTCTGTTCTGCACTTCATCTTCTAATTTTTTTAAGTTCCAGACAAATCTTCCTAGCTGTTTCCAAGAATGAGGTTGGGGAAAGTGAGCTTGGCAATATCAACAGCTCTTTCTGCTAGCAAGTGTTAGCACTTTCAAAGGATGCTTTTGAGCAGGAATTTGAAGTCCTGGCAAGGTTTATAGGTCTTTCTGAAAATACACAGTTAAATATACCAAGTCATAAACTTTTGAAAATAATCAGTGCAGCTTTTTGAGGAGATTCCTCATAAAGTATGAGTGTTCTTCCAGAACCACAGAAATCTTTATCCCTCAGAAACCCTTTATACTACCTACATTGGGCATGCTCTGAATATCTGTTCCTCCAGAGTTACGCTGCCAAGGAAAAGATACTCAGAGCATGCCCAATGCAGCTAGTGTAAAGATACAGTTTTCTGTGGTTCTGGAGGACCTATGTTTCCCTTCCCACACCATCTGTCAGATATTTGTTCTGCACAAACTTCACCTCACTAGCGTACCTGATAATACTGTTATTGAAGGAGAAAGGCCTTTCCTTAACCCATTTGCCTGGGACCTGCAAAGGCTGCATTTTTGTTCCTGGATCTGCCATCCATTTGCTGCATGTTTAACAGGATTATACCGTGAAGTGGAAGGATTGGTAAAAAATTCCTTCTTGACTGTTGCGAAGCAAGTTGCATGCTCTTACTCTCCGCTGAGGTGATAAATTCAGGCATATCGCTTAATTGATTACGCCTGAATATTGAGTATCGGTGGTACAAGTGCTTTGTTTTCATTCAAATTAAGATGTTCTTTGATATTTATCATACTAATGGTGTCTAGACTACCTTATGTTCCTGAGCCTGCTCTTACTCTTGAGAAAGAGTAGAATGCTGTAGCCTGTTCTTAAAGCTGAGCAAGGCATGGGAAGTGCCGTGTGGTTGTCTTGGCTATTGGGCTATACTGAAGATTTTACACTAGTGTTGATCAGTCGCTTGTTAAATGAGAGAAGGTGATGTGTAGTTTGACATTTAGAGCAAGTGATCGAGGAGAGGAGCCACTTAGCTGGAGCTGTCCTCCTTTCCTTCTCGTGTTTCCCAAGGTAAATAGAACTGTTTTGAGGGCCATTGCAAAGAAGGTTCCTCATTCTGGAGTACTTTTTGGCTGTGTCGACTAGTACCAGGCTTGCTTATTGCAAAACTTGTCTTTTCCTTGGGAACTATAAGAGATTAGTTAGAGGAGGGATTGGAAGAGCAACTGATTTCAGTGCAATGTATGATCAATTTGCAAGAAGGTGCTTTGAGAATTTTTGAAAAAAAACAGCTGTTTTATCCCATGCATAAAAACATTCTCATACCCATATAACATATTCATAGATAAATAGGTAAATAAAGATAGACAGACTTACAGATATTTGTAAAGTCACTGGCTTTGCAAGGTTACCTCACTCAAAACCCATGTGAACAGTGTGTTAGTAACCTTGTATATGGAAAAAAAAATTCAAAAGGTGAGTTGCACTTATCAGGTTTGATCAGTTACAGCTTTGTTTAATAAACTAGGCAAGTAACTATCTGTCCAAGTAACAATGTCTGTAGCTACAGCAGACTCCAGATGAAGATGAGTATCTAAAAGAAGCCATTATTTTATCTTACACAGCTGGTCTTGGACGAACTGGCACACTTATTGCCTGTTATATCATGAAGCATTATCGGATGACAGCTGCTGAAACTATTGCCTGGATTAGAATAAATAGACCTGGTTCAGTTATTGGACCACAACAACACTTCCTGATGGAGTAAGTAGATTGACTATAAATGTTTTCAAAAATAGATCTAGATGTCTTTTTCTTCTTCTTTTATTGTACACTTAATAATCTTTGGTGTTAATTTGTTGTGTTTTGGGCTTTTTTTCCCATGTTATGATAGCAAACAGGCAGAACTTTGGACAGAAGGAGATATTTTCCGTGCAAAGTTGAAAGGAAGCCGTAAAATTGCTGTAACAAGAATTCTGTCAGGAGTAGATGATATTTCAATAAATGACACGAGAAACAGGAGAACCATCCGAAAGGACATTGAACTGGTAACCATCCGAATATTGTGCTCTTGTAAAAGTTGTAATGGCTGTTGAGAATCTCTCAGGCTCTGAACAAACCTGTGGGTACAGTAAAACTATGTTAATCAGATTATTTTTCTGTTTGCCATTTTTGTATCAAGGGATATGGGGGGAGAAATGTTATGGACAGCAAGTATGAAAAATGAAGTGCAGTACACAAGTGAAGTAGGAGCATCCTTATACTTTAGTAATTAGGTAAATATTAGAACAAAAAAAGTACTCACAATTTGCAATCAAAAACACTGATTTTGATTTGGATTGTCTGTTACTTCATTGTTTGTGTTTAAAGGGAAGGGATGAAAGGTTTTTTGCTCTTTTTAGTTTCTAAGTAATTGCAACTTCTATTATACCTTTTGATGCTGCTTTTTAAAAAAACTGCACTGCTGTTTTAAAAAGGCAAGTGAAGGAGGGAAATACTGTACCTGAGTGAAGATTGTACTGTACCTAAGCAAAGATTTGATAATATGTTTCCACTGTTTTAAAGGTAGGCAACATTCTGATGCATGTAATTCATAAGACCACTTAATGGTTTACAGGTTTAAAAGCAGCAAACAGGAGACTGCAAAGAACAGAATTGTATTTATGCAAGTGAATCTCCTTTGATTTTATGCTGGCAAACTTTCCTGTTGGGATAGTTCTAACTTAAAGATATAATTCTTTTACATTTAATTTTAATTCTTAAATGTCTAAGTGTCTATATTTTAATCTCGGTTTATGCCTTCCCCGCCTCCACTTATCCAGTACAGTGATGAGGATGAAACAAACTGTGTAACACAAGGTGATAAGCTTCGTGCTCTGAAAAGTAGAAGGCAGGCAAAAGCTCCAACTGCATCTCCGCTAACGTAAGTCAGTTTCTAAATGTATAAATGCCAGAAATACATTTAACTTCTTCTTTATGCATACTTCCTTTGCCCCCAGAATTTGTTGCCAAGGCTGCTTTTACTCATTTAAAACAAGCATGAGATTCACCGTTTCTCTGAAGGCTTGGTGAGAGCTAAGGAGGCAGGAGAACTTGGTTAAAGAACTGCATTACTCAGTTTCTAGTTTTCTGCATTGTTTTTTATTCCAGTAGTCTGCACTTTACAAGCTCCCATAGTATTTCTGAATGCTGTACTTTTAGTTTAATCACAAACATTCCCTTGTCTTTCCTGTGGTAGTATAAAAATGGAAGAATATGACTCTGTGTGGTGGTGTTTGATTGGCTGAAATAAGGTACGCACTGTTTTTTCGAGTAAAGTCAGCTACCTAAGAAGAGTTGAAAGAAGAATCTTTAGCTTCCTTTCCTTTCCTCTTCCTTGGAGAGGAGCTTTCCCTAAATCCTGTGGGCTTTGGGACAATGGCTGGTATGTCTGGAAGGCAGGGAGTAGCACTATTTCAGTAAATAAATTCAAAAGGAGTGCATTTCTGTCAGGGAACCTGGTATGCTAGTCTCTTTGTTTTAGACAAGTACTGAAACACCACCTGTAAAAGAAAGTTTGTAGTCACCTTTCCATCTGTTGTAGCTTGTAGCAGCTGTCGGTAGAAAAACTTTCTGTCCGCCCTTAAATAAACTACAAGAGAATGTAAGACTTGCAAGATGTATCTGGATCTCATTTGATTGCTAGGAAAGGAATGGTGACCCCTGGCTGTCAGATTTTGCAAATAACACAGCACCAGAGTCACAGACCAAAGGCAACTTGGCTTTTGTTCTGCTGTGTTTCTGTAGAGGATGATGCTACTAGCTGCTGGCCTTTTTTTTTCTTTTTTTTTTTTAAGGCCAAACAGTGCCATCAGACTTTTAGAAAAAGTGAGAGGTATATAGTAAGAATGTGCTGAAGGTAAAGGACTATGTCTTTGGAAACCCTCACACATTGCTATGTATGAATTCTGCTTTTGTTTTAAAAGATTTTCTTTTGTTCATGCTCATCATTTACACAGGCAATCATATAAGAAACAACAGATTCAGAACAAAGCTTGCACCCAACTGACAATAAAAAAACCCGAAAACACATCACCTCAGTTACCCCAAATAGCACAGTAAAAAACAGCTACCTTGCACATTAGTTTCTAAGGCACATAGTGCCTTAGTTTCCACTTTATGAAAGGTACTTTAAGTCATGTAATAAAGGTTGTGAAAGATCTCATTTATTGTATGTTCCATAGAATGAACGTAGACTGTACGATATTCTATTCAGAGCCATTGTCTTAATATGCAGAAAGCCTATCAACTATTAAAATACTACTCCATTCATGAGGCATTCTGCAACATGACTGCTCTAATTAAAACTAGTTAGCTTGTACTTCTGTAGAATTAAAATAATCAATCTAGAGCTTATAGTTGTTTTTTATAGTGTGCATTGTGGCACAGGGAGTTGGAATTTCCCTCTTCCTGTTCCCCCGAGTTATTTGTATGGGTTGCAGCTTGTACTGAAATAATTTGGTGAAAAATGAGTGTATAACTTCTTACGTTCTTCATGTTACTGTTATTAAACCAAACTATTGCTAGGAATATTTAGCTGCCCTACCTGAGTCAGAAGTCTTCCCTACTAGAAGAGGTGTCAGTCTTTTTCCCTTTTAGTTCAGACTGCTAAAAATAAATAATCTTGCAGTGAAATTGATTTTTTTTATCTAAGCAAACAAAAACAATCTTCTAAATCCTCTATGTAGTTTTATTTCACAGAAAAGAGAAAAAAAAAAAAGGCAAAATAAGAGCACCAGAATCTGGGACAATTACAGTCTCTGAGAGCTAGAGGCATTGCTTACACTTAAGTCGCAAGGGATTTGTGTATAACATTTGTTAATGTTTATTGAAGTTGGTTGTATAAACTCTATATGCTTTGATGAATGGATACTTTGTATATGTTCTAATTAGCAATATTCTGCACCTTTGGCAAAGGATTATGAATTAGCTTTTGCTACTTTGACCACAGGAAGGTAATATACCCCATCCTCTGGGTGTTTACATAAATTGTTTGTTCCTGCAAACTGATCTGGCTCTGATCTAATGTTTTAGTATTAAAACACATGATTGTGAAGTAGGATGTATGAATACAGGCTGATCAAACTGCGTAAGAGATGGCAGGAAGTGGTCAGAGATGTACTGGTCCATCATGCACTTATTTTTAACAAAGTGATACAGACTTTCTTTGGAATAGACGACTTCAGTGAGGATTTCAGAAAATTTGCTTTGATTCCAGCAACATGTGGATACTACATTTGGCGATTTATGGTTGCATGGATTGTTAGTCATAGAAAGTAAGAAAATGCTTGGCAAAGGTTATAGAGGAGTATGCTTTTGAAGAACTTGAAACAAGCTAAAATGCACCAGTAGCTTTTGCTTTTGAATTTTTGTTCATCTTTTCCTCCCCCTCCAACCCCTTTTTTAGATGGCTCCTAGCTATGCTGGTGTCTACACTGTGTAGCATTGTCATCTGGTGGATTGTATGTGGCTCCCTTCTGCCCAGCCTGCTATTCTGTCTAGATGGTTTAAGAACATAGTAACCATCAGGACCCCCTGAGAGAGAGCCACTGTGTAAGTGTCCCATTCCATTTCTCTACAATACCTCACGCTTTCTGTCTAGTATGTCTCATAAATGCATGTTTTCATATCATGTTTCTTACTGGCTTTGTTGCAAGAGTAAATTTCACTGCTCTGGCTTTGTTGTATTTTTGTATATATTATTTGGAATAACTGAGTGATTTTTATGGCTGGCTTGCAATACAAAAAGGTGCAGAGCTTTTATAATTAGGATAGTTTATAATTTTGAAGCCTTTCTTCTCTGCATGCTCCTGCAAATAAGCAAAACTATATAAGCAAAACTGTATTTGTAAAAAGGAAAAAGTACTGCTTTAAAATATGATCCTATCCTTTGCATATTGCAAATGAAGATGTTAGCTCCAGTTTTACTTTGAAATTCATGAACTTGCAAAGGAGCTTAGTTTCCCAAAGGATGGTTTTACTCACGTGAAATGCCAGGAATTAGAATTTGTTAGAAATGTCAGTAGGTCTTTGTTTTTACTAAGAGATTATATTATTATATGCCATAAGAGGCAGTAGAATGGGACTTCTTTTTTCCTTTTTAACATAACAGAAGATGAGGCAGGTTGCAGTATTAGGTCAAGGCTCACTTGTTTACCCAGCCAATCTGGTTTCATCTTCTTTTGTTCTCAATTATTTTTTTTATAAAGCTTTATGAGACTAGTTAAAAGCATTAAAAACATATTAGTTCCTTGAGCACAGTTTTCACTCTTTCTCCACTCTGCTTTTGTCAGAGTGGCTGCAGTGATTGCTGTGCCTCGCTTCTACTTAAAAGGTGCAATGTTTTCATCAAACAACAACTTCCATCTTTTGGCCAAACAAAACTTCAGCAGCAGGCAGAGCTGCCAGGAAGCCCAAACAGGAATGTTTTGCATGCTACTGTGCCTCCCTGGAGCTGCTCCACCACCGCTACCCTCAAAGCGACGTGGTTACTTTGGGTGAACGCTTGAAACTTTGGTGCTCTCAGAGAAAAAATAGGTCGGAAAAAGTGTTTTACACCAGAGTACTAAGTAAGAAAAGGCATCCTCTCCTGGCAGAACATTAAGATTGAGTTTCTATTCTTCTTACCTTTGGCTTTGCAACTTTTTGTCCGCACTTTTAAAAAGCATGGGACTCTTTCTGCTAAAGTGGATGACCTAATAACTAAAGAATGAGAACTGGGGGACTTGTGGACAACTTAGTTATCCTATTAGCCTTAGCTGAGGTCATCTTAATCTATTCTTTTGGAGAAAGAAAAAAAAAAAGAACTAAAGATCACTTTAGCTGTTTGGTTTTTTTCCATTGGTACCTAACTTTGTCAAAGAACATACTTAAATGAGAGGCTTGTTTTCAAAGTTTTACACTGAATGTAGCAGTATTTCTTGTCTGTGTTTTCCAGAAGTCAGACCTCAAATTTCTAAACACAGACTAAAAAGCTAAACTTAAAACACTGGTTAAAAAAATGAAACAATCTGTCCTTTGTTTTCCTGTACTGTAAGATCAATTTCACTCAACTATC
This sequence comes from Aptenodytes forsteri, assembly GCF_000699145.1. Taxonomy (NCBI): domain Eukaryota; kingdom Metazoa; phylum Chordata; class Aves; order Sphenisciformes; family Spheniscidae; genus Aptenodytes; species Aptenodytes forsteri. The sequence goes on from NW_008794083.1 coordinate 686,850, forward strand.
ATCCTTTCTTTCTCTTATGGTTTCTGTGTTCTGTCTAAAAATTCCCTTGCTAGAGGGAAAGAGAAAAAGACTACTTGATGCTGGTAAATGTGTCACGATGCAACCAATTGAGTTACTGGTGCTGCTGCCTCATATCCAGGATCGACAATCATACAATGTTGGTTTATGTCGAGGAAAACGCTTAAGCTTTTCTTAAAAGCTAGACTAACATTCTCTCCATTATGCAGCTGCTGTCCCTTGTGTTTTAAGAGATCAAATTGTCAATCAGGATCGTGAATCTCTCTGGGCTAGCCTGGCAGTCCTGTTGGTTGGAGCCCTGTAGACTGAAGAGTATCAGTCACTTGTTGCCTGTCGATGACTTGGAACAGTGGTAGAGGTCTCAGGCCTGTTTTCCTAAAAATTACAAGGTGATGAAGGAGAAAGCAATATTACATCTGACAGACCTCATAAAACTGGTATCCTTGCAAGAATAAAATGCCCAATGCAGGTCAGAGAAGACATGCTCCTGTGTAACCTCTCTTCCCCTCATCCCTCCCTAGGATACCGTAATCATTTTTCTTTTAAAAAAGCTTGTTGCGTGGATTGATTTCTCTCCAAGATGTATTACCTTGCTGGCATCCCAAGTCTTGTGGATTTTGTTTTGGGTTGTGGGGTTTGGGCTTTTGTGTCCTGGTGGTCTACCTGTCCCCACTCCCCACTCTGAGTTAAATGGTGAAAAAAAGTTGTGAACTATTTAAAAGATGATGCTACTGACCCAAATACTGTTCCATTTAAGCAGGTTTTGATTTGTTTAAAGGCCAATATATTAGCTTGAATAAGAAAGTAGCGTATACACTAGTGTGGTGTTTGGGGAGTATATTAGGTTCAGAACTACCAAGTCATGCTTCCTTTACAGATTAACTGGAGATGAAAAATTCTTACAATATATGGATTACCTATTTTAGTAGCGTGGCTATTACAGCATCCTGTAGCCTGTGTTCAGGAAATGTTCTGCTTTTTCTTTCTTTTTTTAAAAAAACGTATTTCATTGAGTTAAAGCTTTGTGTACATCAGATACGCTTTCTGCTGGTGTTTCTGGAAGTTGGTTGTTGTCATGTACAGCATGACATGCTATTTTACATGAACAGTTACAAAGCAGTAAGGTGGGTGTCCCGAGGATCTTACCCTTCTCTAATATAGTTTGGGATTTTTTTGGTGCTGAGATTTTGGGAGGATTTCCTCTACTGTGGCCTCATCTCGTGTCTATTATAAAACCTATCTATCGAACCTGCGTGAGGCTGCTAGTCTAATTGTGTTAAATCAAAATTCCAAATGTTAAAGATAGTTTCTTCTCTTACCTTAAACATGTATGCAGTAGCATTCTAATATAAGGTCTGATAGCACTGTTACTGCTCCTAAGCTGACAGTTGTTGGGCCCAAAGGCAACTCTGGGTGTTTAGTTGTAACACCATGTCAGACAATGGTGTAAATGGGACCTTGTCTGTTTTCCTTGAGGTGCTATCAGCCTTGGAAGTCTACAATTTTAGGCTGATTTAAACATGTCTGTTTGATCATTCAGCAAATGTTTTGTTAACGGGGATCTCAATTAATCTTTACTCTTGGGTAGCCGTGTGAAGTTGTGTATCGCTTAGATGTAAAAACGACATACCTACTGAAGAGCAGATGACATTAAAGGTTCTACCATGCTCACAGCTGGCTCTGAGCTGATCCCATAAGCCAGCTCCTTCTCTCCTTACCCTTTGGTAGACACAGCAATCTTAAGAGGACGATGTTGTGGTTGGTTTGGTTTTAAGGTGCAGTTATATGTGGTGACTATTTTTATGAGTCACGTTCCCATTTAGAACCTCTCTTCTTTTCTTTCTTTGCTTTGAACAGACGAAATGAAATTCTGTGGGAAGTGAGGACTTACCTATGGTATCTTGAAAAGATTAATATTTAAGTGTTTGTGCAAGATGATATCTTAACACTTCGTAGTGTTTCAGTTCATATTAGATAAGTATACGGGTTTAAGCCATGTATACTGGGCTGTTTTCTGAACTTCTGGTGTCAGGAAAGAATGGACACCTGTAAGAGAAAGATTATAACCATTAGATCATGTTCCAATAACTTTTTCTTTCTTTTATATGTACATTATGTGCATTTTATACAGAGAGACACTGTATGTGTATATTTAAGGAGAAAACATGATTTTTCCATATTTCTGTCTGCATGAGCACTAATAAACCAGCATATGCCATGATTTGGTCATGCTTATGTTTCAGTGACTAAATGTTACAGGGTTAAGCCAGCTTTGTACCTTTCCGTTTGGTCCTGGAAGCTGCTAGAGGCACAGATAAAGGTACAATGCAAGTCTTTTTTCACCACTGGTGTTACTTTTAAAGCTTAGTTGAAAGTGTAGCAGCCCAAATTTGTTCACATTGTATGACAACTGTGGCACTGAAAACAGAATTTTAATATTAGAACTTCTTAGAACTGGTTTACAAGCACAATAGAAATTATAAAGTGAACTTCCAGGTTTTGAACCTTTTCACCTTGGGCATGCAAGGAAAACAGATTTTTGTTAGAAGAATTTGTGTTGTCTACCAAAGCATGATATGATGTTGAAATTACCTGGTTTTTGTTTTCAGTCTCTTGAATAACTGATTCCTCCAACTGTGAATGTGTTGTGTTTACAGTAGAATTTGCTTTGTATTTTGATAGTACTTGCCATTACAATCTTGTATCTTATCTCGGAGGAAGAGAAGACTGTTTGGTTTGGACTTTTGCAAATCAAGGGACAAGGTTTTGCAAGTCTGAAATAATAAGACATTTGTTCAAGTAGAAATTTAAAATACTTGAACTTTGTTGTTCTGTAGTCATCTGTTTGCTAAACAATCTAGAAGTATGTGGTAAATAAGGTTGCTGATCAGTTTTACTGCTCTGAAGAATTTATTTTAGATGAAATCGTGTTATCTCCAATGCATATTCTAATTCTGGGATCTGTGTGGGTTATCAAACACATATAAAACAGAGAAAGCATAGGGTTTTTTTTTCCATTTCTGTTTTTGGTGAATATGTTACGTGAGTATGAAAATACTCATAATTTCTCCCATGTATGTCTATCCACTTTTGCTCCAAAAGTCATGTTCAAGGCTAAGATCCAGGATTCCTTGAAAACAGTTTCTTCAGAGTATCAACCAGACTGCAGTTTATACAACTTAATGAAGGTTTTGATTTCATAGGGTTTTTTTTTCCATTTCTGTTTTTGGTGAATATGTTACGTGAGTATGAAAATACTCATAATTTCTCCCATGTATGTCTATCCACTTTTGCTCCAAAAGTTATTTTTCATGTTCATGTCTAGGATTCCTTGAAAACAGTTTCTTCAGAGTATCAACCAGACTGCAGTTTATACAACTTAATGAAGGTTTTGATTTCCAATCTAATATAATCTGCTGACACAGATGGACTCAGTGAAGCCACTGAAAATTAGAGTCTAATAACAGCAGGGGAAAAAACCAGTAAAAGCTAAGTTACTCTTAGCTCTGAATCTCTAAAATGATGCATAGTTTTATAATTGGAAACTTGCACAGATGGAATGACTAGGGAACAGACGTATAAAATGATGCACTAAATAGGTATCTGTGGACTCCATTGACCAGTTGTCACTTTTTGTCTCCATAGTATCATAATTTCACTACAAGTATTTAGGAATACAGAAGACGTGGTTTCCCTGTGAACCAGTTTGAATCTCTAAAATGATGCATAGTTTTATAATTGGAAACTTGCACAGATGGAATGACTAGGGAACAGACGTATAAAATGATGCACTAAATAGGTATCTGTGGACTCCATTGACCAGTTGTCACTTTTTGTCTCCATAGTATCATAATTTCACTACAAGTATTTAGGAATACAGAAGACGTGGTTTCCCTGTGAACCAGTTGGCTGGTGGCTAAAAATAGTTGTTTGCATTTCACAATCTGGAGTTCTTTTGTTACTGATGTGAGCAACTCTAGGATTTATCTGCCTGTTTAGGAAATAGTCAATATATTGCTCTAGTGTCTTCCAGAGAAGCGGTTGAGCTTGTAAAGCTGAGTTTTGAGTATGGTGTAGTAATTCCCTGTAAGCACAAAATGCCAGCATATGCAATGATTTCCCTAGCCTGCTGTATTTGAAGGGAATAACTCATGGTTAATTGCAGGAGATTTAAACAAACTGAATTACTTGGGTTTATTGCTGAATTCCTTTCTGTGTCCATCTGGAAAATAATGTATGTTTTTGTTGCATACTTCAGATTTTCTCTTTTTTGTTTTGTTTTGTTTTGTTTTGTTGCAGTAACTTAAAATACAATTTCTTAGCTTTTTGTCTTCCAAAAACCTAACAGGAAATTCAAAACCATTAATTTAATCCATCCTTTGAAAGCAAAAAAAAACCCCAAACAACAAAACAAACTGCTATGCTCCTAATAAACCAACGTGCATTACTACAGTTATAACAAGTATGTTATAAAGAGAAGGATGTGTTTCAGGCAGAACAGTTTGCTTTTCAGAATGATTTGTGAAAAGCCAGCTGATACTTGTTAACTCTGCTACAACTGTAATATCCTCTTTTCAGTGTTTTCCTAGAAACTTTCAGGTTATATAATCTTTCTTTTTTCCTACTCTTTTCAGAGTAATTCTGCAGTCCAGTGTTCAGAAAACTAAAACCTCTGAACCTAGCATTTCTGACAGTACAGACATTACTAAAAGAACTACCAGGTCTGCTGCAAGAAAAAACAGTTTAAAAAGGTGAGAGTTACCCTCTTTAAAGATCCAGTAACTGTTCCATAGGCAAATACTTTGAGCTGGCGTATCCATTGCTGACAGGAGCTTTTGCCACAGTTCAACTCCTCCTCCTAGCAATGGGAAATGAGAAACAATTTTATGGTTTATGTCAAGTACTGAGAATATCTGGAACCTTAAACCTTATGTCATTTGTTTATGTTGCTCAGTCTTTCAACTTGGAGAATTTTATATTGTAATTCCTAATGTGAGTCAGAATTACTGAAGGTGAAGGATTTTGGTAACAAAAAAAAAAGCCTTTCTTTACCAAACCTCTGCCTGGAGTAAGAGGTGGAAAAGTTGTTCACAGCATGGAGTCAATTATTAGTCCGTACATGAAGTCAAAACTAAGAGGAATTTGATGGAAGACTGAAAAGCAGTAGTAGTGGAGAGGTGAAGTATATAAAATGCATGTGTATACTGCTATGAGATTTTGTACTGATAGTATGACTGATAATCTGAACTGAACCTGTTCAGTAAAGCGTAATGAAATTTTAAATTCAGATGGATTTATGCAAGACTGAAAGTGCCTTTTGGCCCAGAAGCATATGGCCACACTACTACTATGTTTCTTTGTGTGTACATGTGTTCATGCCCCTCTGTGGCAGTTCTCCAGGTCATTATCAAAGATGAGCCTGGGAGTGTAGCTTAAAACAATTTCCAAGCAATTTCCGGTGGTTAAAATTGACCAGAATTTGTCTTATGCTTATAGTGAAAAACTTTTGAATGGGTCTGTCAGGTGCTGAAGAGACCTACTTTTGTTGGGAAGAGTAAAAGGTGTCAAATAACATAAAAAGCAGTTATGTAGCTTGATTTATAAATATTGCTGAAAATTCCAAGGTTTTGTGCAGCTTTTCTTTCCCCTTCGTCATCCTGTTACCTTGAAGGTAGCAGAAGTTATGAGAAATTCACTCTATCAGGCAACAGAAATGGTCATTAATAGTAGACTGCAGTAAATTCTAGTCAGAGAATTTTTAGCAGTTGGCTATATGAATTACGTTTTGATTCGTATAACAAGATGTTAAAAAATAATCTCTTTTTCCTAAAATGCATGTTTTACTAAAAAACTGAAGTATTTCTCAGGGTTTTCCTGTTTGGTTGGTTGTTTTTTTCCTCCATTTTGCATCGTTTTCACCATGTCAGTTTTGGCCCAAACAGATTGATGGGATTCTGCCTGCTGTTTTTATTCTTCGTGCCTCTCCCAGTTTTAAGCTCCTTGCAACTCTCGGTAGCTGTATACATGCACATGTGTAAGTGAACAGATTTTCAGTTCCTCGAAAACACACCTCCAAGTTTACCTTTGTGTTGTGTGAGATGAGAATACCTACCCTTAGGAGGAAACAACATCCCTAAAACAGAGTTCATAGAAGATTTCAGTTATTTTGAAAGAAATCCTTTAGGTGTATTGCCAGATTTATGACTCTGAGGACCAAGGATCAGGTTGATCTCAAACTTCATGAACTACTTCATATTTTAATGGATTTTCTAAAACTTCTACCCCAAATACTTCATTCCATATACTGTTTCTTTTCTTCTAACTTTTGAGGTCAAAGAATTTCAGTCACTTTATGCTTGCATCCAATAATCAGATTTGTCATAAATAGTTATGTCACAGTTCTGGAGTTCTTAATTATCTTGTCATCTGAGAGGGCTTAATTGGGTGCTGGTCCCACTGAAGGGTACTGTATGACTTGGTATGACTGTACAATTTCATGGACTTAGAATGCAGTACCTTGTTGTTTAGCTTGTAGCTGTCCATTTATTTTTCCTATAGCATTTGGCAAAACCTCACTCTTTTTTTTTTTTTTTTTTAAACATCCCTTTGTTTTTTCATCCATTTTAAGTTTACTTGAATCTCTTGAAGTCTGTGCAGTTTGCATTACCTCATAGTGCTCAAATTGATTGACCTATTCCAGATCAAGTGAATTGCAGGGTAGAGGAGAATAATTATTATTACAAAATTGTGATCATGCCCTAACCAACATCTGTCTTTGTCAAGACCTTGTTGCCTTCTCTGAACTTCCGACATTACTATGTACCCTTATTCTTTCATTTTCTTGTCTGATACGTTCCAGTGGAAACATCTTGCAATATTTTTACATCAATCTCATTTGTTGATGCTTTAGGTCATTTTAGTCAGTTCTTACTGTAGACGAATCACATTTGCGACCCATCCTAACGCAGTATAATCCGCAGAGCTGGGCAATTCGTTTGCCATTTCATCCTTCAGACTGCTGGAGACACTATCATAGAATGCCCCCAGAATGATTTTTCAGCTAGAACAGCCATTTACAGCTAAACCACTCTATTCTGGCTTTGCAAAGAGAATTTAGGGAATTTCTATCCTATTCGTAACATTCACTGCATTTCCTTTGTGGAACACCTCTAGATGTTGGCTGCCATCTATGAAAGACCAGTACTGGTGGACATAGACATTGTATCTTGTGATTGAAATAACACTGTTGTTGAACTGCAAGAAATCTCATTACTAGAGCGTTATCCACAGTCTTTTTCTGTGGATGCCCTTGTTTCTCCAGTTAAGACGTCTTCCTTGTAAATTTGCCAATTACTGAGAAGTTCGTGTTTGTATTTTAACAAGGTACATACATCAGATACAAACCAACTGAATCATAGTAAGACACAAATGAAAGAGTTTTTTCCATGTTACTACACATAACAGAATTAGGGTTATGTATGTAGTAAGTAGTTGATTAGAAATGAAATCTTGAGTGGTGAAGGAGTTTTGGTAGGCAGAGGGACTGCAGGTCAAGTTATTACAAAAAAATAATCGGGAGTATGGGGGAAAAAGTATGAAAACTGTATTGTATAGATTCCTTTACTTCTTTTAACCAGAGAGGTTTATCACAAAAACTAACAAAGAGGAATACACTTTAAAAATCTCATATGCTTTTGCATTGCTGGGAATTGTAAAGAAGCCTTCTGCACCCTTGTTCAAACACTGAAAGCTACCTGCAGCGTCTCAGAGCTTGTCTAATGTAATCTAAATCTAGCTTTAAAAAAATTAATGGTTCTTTACTATTCTTTCTACTTTTCCTACAGTCCGATACCTCAGAGGGAGAGAAAGAAAAGGAATGTTTTACAGCAAATGCACTTAATGAAATTATGGTACTTTGAATCCTCTGTTGCTTTTCTGTATGGAACAGAACCTTTCTTCGTGTTGTCTGTGATCAGACCAGTCCGTGCTTTCTTTACAAACAATATTGCTGCGTTCTTAAATGCAGTGACTTTTATCTTCTGTTTCTTTCTTTGAAGTATCATTTGCTCATTTTACCTTGCCAGAAATGTTTGCTTGAAATGCATATTGAGTACATATTTAACTTTTTTCCCTCAAATATGTTTTATTTCAGCAGCCAGTCCGTCCCAAGGACTAGAACAGTATTGCGTTAAATTTCAAATATAAGCAACCAGTGTTGAAGAGGATATTGAGGAACAAAGGGGATATGACAAGAGGTGACTTGATGCAATTCAAGGAAGATTACTCTGGCTCCATTTTTCAGCAAAAGTGAAACAGAAGTATCTCTTCCGTACTTGTAGAATAAAATGAACTGTCAACATGCTTGGTAGAGACTTTCCTAATGTGCTAACACTTCCTCAAACGAAACCAACAAAATCTGTGTACATTTAGACTCAGGTGTAAATACTTAAGCTCTCTATTATAAAGAGGGCTTGCTAGTATGTATGATGCATGTGTATAAATTGTGATGGCAATCACTTAGCTGCTGACCACCAGAAATGAAAAGATGGTGGGAGCTTTTAAATATATAAATCTGTGTTGTCTGTTCAGACTGGGCTCAAGTCTCCACTTGAGACTGAAAATCAACCACAAAAGCTTTTTTCTTATAGTATTGGTACTCTCCTGTGTTAATTGGCTATTCTTTCTTATTTTGTATGAAGTTTTTTATGAAGCCGCAGTATTGAGTACACAAAGTAACTATTGTCCACCAAAGAGTGCTTTATTTTCAAAGGTTGTGTGGTTTGTTTATTTTGAAAAAACTAACTATAAGCAATTAACTTGTTTTTAATAGTAATAGATTTTTAGTTTTCACAACCAATGGCTCTTTTAACTAGTTGTAATTGCTTTAAATCTGGTATGATTTTAAGGGGGAGGAAAAACAGATTACCATTTGAAGCAGTGCTGTCATACTGAAATGTCATTACTGTTTCTTTTCCTATCTTCAAGTCTTTTAGGAGAAACTTTAGATTACCATATCTAAAAGGTAAGAATTTTTCCCGGATTTTATTGGTACACTTGATAACATGTGGATGTCGCTGTTTTTTAGCTTTGAGACACTTAATGCGTGCAGCACACAAAAAAGGGAAGTTAAGCTTGCTGTACAACTGAGATCGGTAGTGGAACTCGGGGGCAGGTATAGTTTTTAACATCTAATTAACACTTTAAAAACTACAGCTTACCTCTGTAAAAAGCAGTGTAATTTTTAGAGGAATCTGTCTGAGACTGAAATTTTCATCCACTACAAGACTGTTTTCAAACACTGGCAGCGTTTTTTCCCTACCACTTCTCACATTATGAAATCTCAAAGCTGGTTTTGCAGTGATGTACCCTTGTCTGCCAACTGAAGTTTATAGCTGCATATCCCTCAGATGAGGACTGTTACCACATAGCCTTAAATATGATACGGTTATCTGTTGATTTAGTGACTCTTACAGTAGGAAGTAGAACAAATGGAGAGATCTGAAATGTTAGCGATGGAATAACTGAAGTTTTTAAAGATACAGATTACCTCTGCAAGGGGGGAGAATTTTCTTTTTATGAATGTAAACGGGTAGGTTCAGTGACTAGTTTCAATCTACATTCTTTTAAATTAAAATTAAGCTTTCTGTTAGGCTGATGATTTTTGAGTGCCAATATGAATAGCCACATACTGGCTTGAAAACATTCTGTGGCAAAAGCATCATGAGTTGGAGGGGAAGCAGAATGTGAAGTGTAAGTAAGCTTACAGGTAGCATCTGTGAATTTGGATGGTCAAAATTTGCAAATATGAATACAAAGAAAACAGAAGAGGCTTGTATGGTGCAGAATAAAGGACCATTGAGGCTCAGACCCCAAATATTTTTTGTTTTCCTCTTAATCTTCACCCTCACCACCATTTTCTTCTAGGTGAAAAAGCACCTAAAAGAGAGGGACAGAATTCACCCTGATACAGTGATTAAAAACAAAAAAAAAAAAAACAAATTTTAAAGTAAGCCACTTGCCCAAAAGCTGAAGTACCAGGTAAGCACAATAGTAGGTATATTGTGCAAATATGAATCTGTGTTTATTTTTGAAGAAAATTCTTATCTTGGAAGGCAGAAGGGATGAAACTAGTGACGTGAGAGGGTGAGAGTCAAAACAAGAAAGATTCAGTAATATTTATTGTGTTTGGCTTTGCCCTTCTCTCAGCTGAGCTTCCTCTTTTAGCGTCTTGTTTTTAACCTAAAAATAGTCACTCTATTTCACACCCCTTTCAAATTCCAAATTGGAATTTGCCTTTTTCAAAGTAACCAGCAGAGCCATTAGCACTTTCAGGTTCATCAGAACTAAATTTGCATAAAACAAGTGCACAAACACACACAATAGCAACTCTAGCTAAACCAAAACTGCATGTTTGGCATGAATGTGTTTCAGGATACCCCTTCCACCACCCATTATTGTAGTGAGAAACACATAAATGTCAAAGGGATTTTACGTTTTAACTCTCCAAACAGCCTTATATGGAAAATTAACTCATTACCTCATTGTGTCCCATCTAATTGTATTGCTTAGTTTGTTCTTCTGAATTTTAGTACTTTGTCTAGCATTGTTATTATACCATACCAAAGCTGTCTTAAGTACAAGAATGAAGAGAGGGCCTGGGTGAGGGAGTCCTTGGTTTCTAAATCTTTTTGGAATTCTGAAGTATTATGTGCCAAAATGGAATGTGTGGTGGCAGCTGCATCACCATTGTACCACAGAGCAGCTGAAGGAAGTTACTTCTGCTGTCGTCAATTAGGAGTTTTTCCTTAGAAATTCTTTCCCCTCTTTCAAACACGTGACAGATGGATTCTCCCTTGATCTCTTATTTAAAGGTATGCAACATGCTCAAAAGCTGTAGTATCTTGGGTCAAATTGCTGGCTTCCATTACAGCATCAATAACTTAATTCAGATGTTAACCCAGACCTTGTCTTTTTGCCTCAGTATGACAACAGAGGAAGTGCTGCTGATTTAAAACAAAAAAATAAGATTTGTGGAGACTCATGCGTTAAAATGGGGAAAAAAAAAAAAAAGAAAAATGTGATGTTCACCAGTTTGTTGCACTGCAGTTTTTATATTAATGGTTTGCAGACTGTTTGTCTTGCGTAAACTCATGTACAGACTATCAAGATCTAAAATTTCTTGACTAATCAGTACTGTTCATCCTGATTATTTTTAAATTGTATATTTCTAATCATATTTTTTTAACTTGGATTGACAGAATGGGAGTTTATTTTGCTGAAGGTATTTTTAAGATAAAGCTTCATATTATCTTGTAATATTAAGTAGTTCAATATGCATTTGTGTCTCATTTGAAAATACTGCATATTGTATTTGATTTTATACAAAATATTGAATAGTAAGAATTGTAAACATGAATTGTGTAAAATTAAAAATAATAATCACAAGTTTGTTTTCTCACTTTTATTTCCAGCATTGTAATAAAATTCATCATATCTGTACCACACTGGTTCATATTTGCTCTGAAAAATAATGCAGTAATCTCAGCTGCCTGAAAAACTTCAAGTAAAGCACAAATCCTTAAAACATATACTTTTCTGATTTCAAAAATAGAGAACTTCTGGCTCTACATTTCAGGGGACTCACTTTGGACAATAGTAATTGTATTTGAATTGTTGGGATACTGTTACCCAGTAAAAAACACAGCTGGAGTTCTTGTTAATTTGTTTCCTTCCTCTGTGATCATATAATACTCATTTTTGGAAACAGGCATCATATTAAATACTATATACTTTGATTCTTACCATGAAAGTGAAGGTTTCTCAAATGTAAAAACTAAATTTTCGGGAACACTTCTTTTTTGCATTAGGGTTGATGGCGGTATAGTTTAGTCTTTTAAAAAAAACAATCCAAACACAACAGCAAGAAATATTGACCAACTCGAATACTTCTGATCACCCTTACCTTACCTGCATTAGAAAATGCAAAATTTGCACACCCCAAGCAGAGCCTGTTTGACAAGGAAGTAAACTTTCGCTTGCTCAAAAGATACAGCTTTATGGCTGGACAATCTGTGTTCATCTGTTGCAAGGTGATCTTTTCTGAACTTACATGAATGTTTAAACCACCTTTTCCTGACAAACTATTTGTCTGCTGAAGACTGAATGATGGGTTTTGCCTGGGAAAACGGGTTTATGCATGTGGTGCCCAGGGAGAAACACAGTTAAGCCCCATCGTATCACTAGCGATGTAAGGGGTACTGGCACTGGGCAGGGGAGGGTGGAGGACTAAAAAATCCTACACAGAACAACTCAACAGTGGCCCAGATCAAATCCATTGACAAGTTGGCGCACTGCAAGAATAATCTGTTTACAGTATTTCTGAATAACTTCGATTTGGCTCTATTTAGTCTTCTTTGCATTACAGTTTCTATACAGCCTATGTGGTAGATAAAAATATACTGTAGCAAAATGGATGTGCTGTTTAGAAATATTCAAGGCTGGTGTTAAAGAGAAACTGCATGCTTTAAAAGCCTAATTCACAGGGAGTTTGTTGAGGGAGAGAGATTTGCTTTTTCTTGCATTTGTGTTTTTGGGGTTGGTTTCACACAGGTGTGTTCCTCACCAGTAAGCCCCTAAAATGGAGTAAGTCTGAGAGGAGATGGGCAAGGGTGATGTGCCTGTGAAGCTCAGGGAATGATGCAGGGTGTGATGGACCACAACTGTTGCAAAGACGACTTTATCTCAACACAAATGGGACCGAAGGGTGGACTTTGTTTTAGGTAAACGGCTACCAACAGTTGAGTGGATCAACTGGTGGTGTAAATGTTTCTCCCCAAGTTCTTTAAAGAGAGCGAATGTGTCCCTGAGCTGGCCGGACCAGCATGGGGAGAGTGAATACATGGAGTACAAGCCCCAGACAACTGCCAGAAGAATTTCGAAGAGAGCAGCTGGCTTGAGCTGGCACCAACCCTCCTGTTCCTTCCCAGCGACTGGGGACACCCTGCGTGGTGACAGCAAGGATACCATAGGGACCAGTAATGGGAATCACACCACTATTGTGACTGAACTGTGTATTGCAATTGCTGTATTTTGCAAAGTGTAACTTACCTTTGTGTTGTGTTTTCAGTATACTTTGTTTCACCTTAAATCAGAAATGCCGTGTGACATCAACCATCTTCAAGTAATTTTGGTATTAAGCATGACACCCTCCATCCACAGGGTACCTCCAAGAACCTGGTCCGAGTGTTGGACTGCGACAAGGGGGACTGGGGAGGGCACCTAGAAATGCTGCAAGCAGCTCCGCTCCTGGTCCGTGTCCTCCCTATCAAGCTCTGTCCCAGTCCACAAGGCTGCTGAAGAATCTGTGGCAAAACCAGAGAGCCCAAGCAGCAGCTGCTGTCGTTCATCCCTCAGCCCGGCATGCAGTGGCCCTGCTGCATAGCAGCAGATGCAAAGCACTTCTGTGTCACTTGCACCTCCGACTCCCAGCTCTTCCAAGTATGCCAGTTGCTGCAGACCAGTTACGCCACAAACAGGACGAAGCAGTAAATCCCAAACTCCTTGTGCCCTGACAGGACAGGGGTGCAGACAGGAGGTTACCCTTGGCAGTAACTACTGTTAATGCAGGAAAATCCAAAGTGATGGCTGCCGAGAGCGGGAAGACAGACACTATGCAAATGCTGAAGCAGACCAATTCTCACCATTGTGAGCTTGCACTTACCTCCATCAGTGCTTTGATGCTATTTTCTTAAGATGGCAGGGCAGTTCCTTGGTATTCTACTCAGTGGAAGGGCTCAGCCTCCTCATTACCCCTCCTTCAAACACACGTTTCTCTCTAGACCCACTTGTGTTTCTTCCCAAGGTTGAGTTCTGCCATTACCAGATTCATCTTTCACTGTTCTTCCCAAAATGTCATGCTCCTAGGACTGAATCTCTACTAGGTACTCACAGCAGGTGACATTTGTCCTGGTGTCATGCTTCTAGGCGCTTTTTGTCCATCCCTTCCACACCAACATCATCTCTATTTTTAAGTGAACTATTATTTAATGGTGGTTTGTTGGGTTTTCTTCCCCCTTATTCGAAGGGTTCCTTCCCTTCCTCCCACTGATCAGACCTTTTCCAGCCCATGGTCTTCTTTCAATGAAGCTTCCACTGAAGTGAAAAGGTTACTAGGTTTTACTTTTCCCACAATAGCTACCAAGGTCCAGAGCCTTTGCTAGAGCCAGGAAAACCTCTGAAAACAACATTCAATCCGTAAGTAACAGAAATATAATCAAGCCACTAACAAGCACAGAATTCCTGTATTATAGTATGTCAACTTATTTTTTCTTGTGCCAGAAGAGACTAAATCTGTACCTTGTTGCTGGTATTTTTACCTTTTAGCAAAGCCACCCTGCTAATTCAATTACATTATGCAAAACTCAGTATCTTTCATTCAAATAGAAACCACTGTACAGACCTAGACAGAGGAGCTACCATTGCTAAACGCAGACAGCAGCTTACCGAGTCCTGTTAACTAGCTGTAAAACATTGTACAGACAACAGAACACGGAATATGGATAGTCACACTGGCTACCCAAACAGGGAGAGCAAAAACTTTATTCAACTCATTAAGCGGCAGTTTGTCTCAAACATAATGCTCCCGTTAAGTGTGATGCAATAGCTAAAGCTGCTCTGAAGACGCAGCTATCTGCAACATTTGTTGCACCACATCTTCAAAACCGCATTTGTTTGCGGACAAATAAAACCCAGCTGAAGATTTAATGTATTTCACATTAAATTCTAAGTAATAGAGCCAAAGTGTAACAGTTGTTACTTCTTCCAAAGACCGAAGGTTTTCCCCCCCTCCAAGCACAAACAGTTCAGTACTTGCCCAGCATGTTAGTGAAAGAGAAAAGCTCTAATGCCATGCCTGTTATTCAGTGACCGAAATGGACTTTTTCTGCAAAGATGGCCATGTTCCACATTCAATTGTTGATCCAGTGACAATGAGTCAGTGTTACATTACTTTCAACACTGCATATATCTGTGTGTGAATATATATATTTTTTATGTGGATGTGTGTGTATGTGCAAACGTGCCTGCGACAGCTCTGAAGGGAAAAAGAGATGGCGTGAATATGATGTAAGAATAATCTTAATGACATAGGTGTACTAGGGCTACAGATTTTGGTTCTGGGCCCAAAGACCGTGCATACCGCCAGCCCTGTTTTCACATGAACAAATGCAACCAGAGCTGAAAGCTCATGTCCCATGGGCTCAATTGCCTAATATTCCTATTTATCAACTAAAGCTTTTTACCAGGGCTTTTTACTTCTGAGTCTTTTTAGTTATTCTTTACTACTCATGTTAAGCACAGACATTCCTCTCCTCTTTCCTTTAAAGGCACTTTCATAGTAATATACTCCTGCCAATCCTGTATCGGGGCACTACATGTGATTCAAGTGGACTACACAGTATCAACACTATCATACATAAATGACAGTTGTGGAGAGAGGTGAATTCCTTTCTTTGCAATCTTACTGTGATTTACACTGAGTTTTAGATTAAAGCTGAAATGCAGTAGTTTTTCCTAAGCCACTCACCACAGTGATCCTAACAGCAGAGTACCTGGTAGTAGTGCATTAAAGAGTAACATGACTAAGATCTGCAACACGATCTAATCTCTTCCCAAGATGCATGCCATGTTTTGCTAGTGTTTGTGTATATATTTACACCTGCTACCATTTGCTTTACATGAAGGAGTAAAGCTAAACCAGGAGTGACTGTTCGCAGCAGACATGCTTAACAGATACAGCTATTTTGGTACCATAAATATGACAGGTGACTGAGATTTAGTAAGTTCTCTTTTCACAGCTAGGCAAAGGAATCGGATCACTGTCAGCACTTACAATTAATCATGTCTTCTCTATACTTAGATACTATCAACTAGAGAAACTCTTAAGCCATATTCAAGCCTGACAGACTGAAAAAGAAAATTGTCACACCTAGCTGCTCTAAGACACTTTTGATTTAAGGAGCAGTAACCAACTACACTAAACCTCATACTCAAAAGTTTTGGGTTGGGTGGGTTGTGTGTGTATGTGGGTGTTGGTTTTGGTTGGGGTTTTTTATTAAACAGTCTTAAAACCAGCCCACTTTTTTTTTAAACCACAAGTTTTTAAACAACCTGCTGACCAAGTGCTGATCGTAGACATATACTTTGACAAGCCGTTTAAAGCATTCCCCAAAGAACCTATTTGTCATTCTGTTTTGAAAATCAGACCAAAGTTAGAGGAGTAAACAGTAACTTTGCAGCAGCAGGAACTAGACTCAAAAATAAAACAATCCTTTCAGTCTTCCCAGAGAACAGTCAGAACTGAACCAACTGCATTACACAAGATTCAGCCCAGTAGCATAAGAAGGTTTCAAGTTTTTAGTAGAAAAAGCAAGGGTTGCTTTTAAGTATTTCACTACTTTCCTTAGCAAAAAGAGGTGTTAGTAAAAGAAGACACTACACCTTCAAAACAGGACAGAAAATAGAGGTGAGCCTTGCAAAGAAGCTCTCCACACCTATACATATCACCCCTGCAAGCAAAAAAAATATGTAAGATTTCAGACACATTCTTCCCTGTCCACTGGGATAAGGGGAACCAGAACAGAGGAACAAGCAAAAAAAATTGCAAGACCCCCATAGACAAAATCACTTCTGTTCCACAATCATGAAATTGCCATTTTTGGCAGAAACACCCGAACACCTATTAAAAGAGCAGCAGCAGTGATTTCAGGTAGTAGCTTGCTCCTACAAGGTGAAAGAGTCATTTACGTTATTTCATCCAGTTCAGTAACTCAGAAAGCAGCAGCATGGGTTCCTCTAACACCAGCACTTCATTTGCTTTTGCACATTCTTTCTACTACAGGTTGTCAGAGTATCTCTTTGCCACTAAAATGAGCTCCTTGTGGAATCCGAAATCTCATTTTATAGCAAACCGTCATATAAATAATTTAACAATGTAAGAAAAGTCCTTTGGGCAGCACTACTTTGCAGACCATCTGTTTGGAGCATATAGAAAAGAGTCAGTAGTCTTTCTAGGACGATTATATCCTACTTGCGTAAAGCCTTACCACTGAGACAAGAGTTACTTTAAGTTTCTGAATACTCTTAGAGCTTACTCCAAAGCAAAACAGTTTTTTTTCTTCAAGTCTCATCCACTATTTGCTCTCAAAGGAGACTGCTTAGAAGTGATACAAAACAAAGTGAGGCAGAGAACAAGGAAAAAAGAAAGGTTTATATTCATCTGCTTTCCTAGTAAGCTGAAAGAATGAGTTCAAGTTGAGCAGGCATTTGAAGACTCCTTTGAGGCTGACAGTTACTTCCAAAGTGTCCAGTGTGGTTGTACTCTCATTTCTTTCCCCCACCACTTCTGGCACCACTTCCTTGTTTCTCTCAGATCCCCGAGAACGGCTCTGAGTGTCCCCTTTGACAGGGAACAAGTTAGGGTATCTGGCTCAAGTGAGGAAGTATATTAAAGCTGCAAGGAAAGGACATCCCACCTAATCTCCAATGTCACACAAAATTCTTGATAAGGCATGAAACATTTTAGTTTGTAGTCGCTCCTGCTAAAATTAAAAGCTTCCTTAACAGTTTAGTTCTGTCTTTAGCTCAAAATTCTTACTTTACTGCACCTTCAACATCTTCAAAGTAGTTGCAGATTATCGCTTGTTACTGAAACAAGACTTACAGTTAGCTATCAATTAAAAGCACCTGCGCTGCCTTAATTTTAAAGATCACTTCTGTTTAGAGAGATGTTCACTGTTTTGGGTGAGTAAGGTCTGCTGTTTAGATTTGTTTTTTTTTTTCCCCAGACTACATCCAAATAGCAAGAGCTTCAGCCTGCTACTCTGACTTGTGAAAATAATATCTCAAACCCAAACCAATGAGCACTTTCCTTTATTTGCCAAACTCTGAAGAACTGCAACTTGTGACTGTGTGAAATATATACTTCGTTCAAAGAAACAGGGAAAGCAGCTTTCAAATGTACAGTGAAATAGAGTCCCAGTTGCGGACCATGTTGTACAGTTTACAATTCACCATGGTGTCATGGAGAACTTGATATAATCTCTATATACACATTTTTAAACACTGTACTCTTGAACTTCATTTGAAGCCTTGTAGTGAAGTACTGTAAGCCTTCACACAGTTTTCACAAATGGAGGCAGACACTGGAACCTGTGACAGGATCCCAGTCCACCGGTATCTCCAGAACACAACTCCATTAGCAGAGGGCTGCAATCATTCCACACCAAACACCCAAACAGCTTTTCCAGCAGAAACAGACTTTCTTTATCCACACCAGCATAAAACTGGTCTCTTCACAGCTACACCGAAGCTACTTTGAGATACCACCATTCATAATGGTTCTTCAAGCTAAAGCTGGAAAATCCTCAGGATCATCAGGATTTGGAGCAACAAGCTGCACCTATAAAGTAAGAAAGGATGCTTTATAAAAATGAATGCATTTCAAAAGCATCTGACAGCTATGTAGATGTACTTTACCCTGAAAAGGGTTCATTCTTCTATTCAAGTTAAATGCTTTGTATCCATCACTATCACAGAAAAGCTAAGCATTTATCTCAGAAGTTATAACTACTGTAATTTCTTCAGTGTGAACGTATTTATAATGCTGATCTACTGCCTGGGGAGGACCAGAAGATCACAAATTCTGCAGCACTGAAGTAAAGAAAAAAAAGTAAAGCAATCTCACCCAAAATACTGTCATTTTTTAGAAGCAGCATTATTATCTTTTTACATTCTAAGTCTACTGCACATATTGTAGTTTTAAACTCTATGCTGTTACTATAAAGAGCCTTTTTCATTCAGATGAAACAAATGCAACAAACCACTTCCATATCATTCTTTAAGTTCCCAACCTTAAAGTATTTTATTCATACTAGACAGAAGTAAACTGAGACCTTCAGTTAGTATGAAGAACAAAATGTCATTTTTCAGTGCGCAAATGCCTTTTTTTTTTTTAAGATAAAAAGGTCACTGGAAGTTTTTTTTAAAATGGTTATATTGAACACTTGTATCATTCTGTAGGATGCTGTAGGACTCTATCTTCATTTGTAGGATCCCAGATTTACTTATCTCGCGCTCAGTAATCAAAGTACTATTACTGTATTATACTGAATTTTTTTGTAAGGGATATAAGCCTTTAGTCATTTTAATTACTTCCCAATTTACATCAAAACTCACTGCAGAAACAAACCTTCATTGCATCCTTTCCTCTAGTTACCATTACAGCAACTAGTAATCAGACCTTTTGAAATTTTTCTGTTAAGAGTTGTGAGCCTGAACTAGTATTTAATTTTAAGTAACATGATATGGGTCAGGAACTCAAAATAATCAGGCCAACATACTATGCGGCAGGAATTAGAAACAAGGCTGTCACTACAGAAATCAATAACTCCTCACAAAAGGGGGTGGGACACACAAACACACACCCCCCCCAACAACCCAAAAAAAAAAAATCTCTAAGCAAACAACAACAAAACCCATAAAAACCATTACCACTACTTCTGGTTGAGGTCCTGTCTCCTCAACTCGTCTGCCACGACCACGACCACCTCGTGCTCCTCTTGATCCACGGCCAGGGCGAGGAAGACTCCCAAAATTAATATCCAGCTGAGATGTTATGTCATTCACTGGTCTTCGAAAGACATGAGAATCATCTTCAAAGTCTTCTTTTTGCAACTAAAACCAAGATCTGGTTAAAGCCTATGGCTTCCATGTACAACTTTCTGTGTGTCCCCGTCCCCCGTCCCCCCCCC
>NW_008794083.1:706824-728471 GCF_000699145.1 Aptenodytes forsteri
TTTCTGTGGTGCCCCCCCCCCCGCCCCCCCCCCCCGATACATATACACACACACACACACTTGTATTACTGACTAAGCAGCAGATAAATCAAGATGACATCCGGAATAGAACACAGGCCTTAACTTGCACAGGGTTTTAACAGAGGTGATGCAACTGTAGCTTCCCAGATGCCTGGGATAGTTCTTTGTTGGCTCAGACTGGCAAGAAAGTCTTCTGCACCAGCTCCGTAACACTGAAGAGGTTATCATCTACAAGGTTTTCTAAGGGACTAGAGAATCAGGCTTAAGCTACTTACTCCTACAATTATCTTGAACTAATGGTTAAAAGGCCAGAGTAAAGCACAGTATTTGGCTACTAACCGATCTATTAGTCTATTTGTCTGCAGCTATGAGATTACTGTTGTTTTAACTCTGTGTATTCCTAGTAGCTACTGTATGTAAGACTATTTCCCATCATAAGTTTAATGTGCACTGTAGTAATGATAACATACGTGTAAACTCATCCCATACAGTGATGAATCACTTATTTTATTCAATGTCTAATACAGGGATTTGACTTGTCCATGTTATGCAGTTCCTGTACCTCCTAGTCTATGTTCCTTTTGACAAGGTCCATTGATACTGCCAGCCAAGAAACTTTATGGGCAAAAAGAACAGAAACTTGCATACACACTTTACATACTCTCTTCAGAGCTTGTGAAAGATATTCTCCCCACCCCTACCACCATCTCCCTCAGAGAAGGAAGAGGGGATAATGGCAACTGTGACCACCAAAAGCCATGCGAAAATGGATGCAGGCCACTGCAGTATTAGCCTCTGTCCCTGGAAGCACTCCATGACCTAAAGTGATTAAGGCTTAAAAAGCTGCAAGTTTTGATGTTAATATTATAACTAGACAAAGGATAATATGTGTATTCATACGCGCATGCAGACCTTAAGGAACAGAATTCCATCATGCTAGACTACAAGTATATGCACATACTTCTGTGACCCCCAAAACCTGAAATCTAAGTAAGCAAGAATCTGTGAAAGAAGCCTCCCCTCTCTTCCCCAATCATATCAATAAATTAAAAGTTCTCCCTGAAATGTCAATCCCAGTAATATGGTGGAATAAATTAGGGAAAAACCCAGGGGAAAGCACATTACTATAGAACAAGCTCTCCAGAGTTACTTCTAAGAAGCAGGACCCTAAAACTGAAAAAGAAAAAAAAAATCATATATTCCAAGTGCACAATGAAAGCTGGGATCCAGCACAGATGAGAAACAGGATACTTGGCATCCAGACTAACAGATACCAAAACCCGAGTTTAATATATACATGCAAGTGTGTACTGGCAAGTAACCTAAACAGGATTCAAAGTTAGGATAAGAAGTGTTCAGCAAATGAAGTTTCTCTAGCAGCTTTACCAGAGATCTACATAGGTGGCAGCAGCAAGGTCACAGGTTTTATATTGCTAAGACTGAGCCACAAGGTAGAACAACTTGATATATTATGTATTTGCATATAAAATAGGGATGATGATCTGAGAGAAGAAAATGAACAGATGGTAAGTTTAAAGCAAGTTTTGGGGCACATATGTGATTACAGTAACAAAGCTTACTGATTTCTAGTCTGTTCAGATTATACTAAAACTAGTAGAAAAAGAATAGAGACAGTTTCCTAACCCTGGGCATAAAGCAGAGTTTACAGAATTCCTGAGGCAATGCTTACATCATCGCTATATTTTGACTTGTGAATCACCACTGCTTTGGAAGGAACAGTGGATTCTGGCTTCCGGATGTTGAATTCAGGCTTTGGTCGATTCTGTTGCTGAAGATTTTTCCACTCATCTAACGTCATTTCTTGAACTACTTCTTCCATTGGCTCTCCTTCAGCAACTCTAAAGGTTTATAGTTGTAAAGTAAAAACCATTAGCTTGCAACACGCCAGGATGAACAAGAACACTAATCTCTAAAGCAAGGATACTAAACAAAACATTTGGAATGTTTCTCACCAAATTACTATCCTCGATTTCCCTTACTCCCCACAGTAACTTGATGTGCAAGTTTTACATTAGTGCAAGTTGGAAAACATACTTATGGCCTATTTGAAATTAGTTGTATGAACAAATGCTGTCTCCAGCCTCCTGTAGTAAGTTCTACTATTATCCAGTCTCATCGTAAGTTCAAGTACTTCGGATTCTAAACAGAACCAGTCCGTCATTTGAGCCGGCATATTCTCAACCCTACTGTTTAATAGTGAATCTATTCCTAGCAAATATAGCCATAGTAAAAAAAGCATACCGAGTGGTTTTAGAACATCCCAATTGCATGGTTTTACTGACTCGTACTGCAGGATGAAGATATGAGACGGATTCATGTTTCAGTGCAGCTTTCAGTCATCAAAAAGACATGATGATCACACCATGGGATCTTCTAGGTAATTACTAGTATTTCCTTTGTTAATTTCACAAGATGCTTCTTTTATTTCTTTTGTCAGATGTAGCAGCACACAAGGAGACAGTATTTATCACCTGGCAAAGCCAGATTAATCCTAGTCCAGTTTTAATTTGTCACAAAGTACAATAACGACGATATGTTCAAGGAAAACATATGGAGTACGATGGAGTCTGCCTTGCATATTTTTGAACAGTAAAGACCGAAGTCCAAGGCTTTATGTCTGCATTCGTAAGACAAGATACATAAGACAAATCTAAAGATTCTCTCATCACTGCTTGACTACTCTTCTGCCACTTTGCTGATGCTAACCAAGACCGACCTGCCTAGGACTAGCAGCTATTAGAGTACACTACAGGTGTACCTAATGATATTTGCAGAAAGCTATTCCCTACTAAGCAGCATCACATGCAGAGAGCACAACTCACTTCACCACCATAACTGTCTGCAGCAGAAACAAGTCAAATACCATGAACTACAGGAAAACCTGCACTGATTACTCCCAGACACTTGACAAACCATTTCTCCCTTCTCCTACACAAAACTGTTAGGCATTGCAATAGCAGTCGAAGTTGGTTAAGTATTTCCCTAACATTGATTTTTCCAGAAAACCTTTTCACTAGGTCCCTTCTAGTAGAACTATGGATTTGTTTTTCCTCACTCAATTGCAGTTCCAAGTCTTCTTCTACCAAATGCTGATGATTTTTCCAATGTAAACATACAATTGATTAGATGCAAGTTCAAAATTTATTTTATCATGGAAAGATGCAGAGTCAAATGACACTGAACTGTGCATTTTGTTTTTGAAGTTGTACAAGCACCCCATCAGAACACACACATTTGTTGGGAGTGTTCTGAATATTTTAGAACTAGCCTAAATAGGAACAGGCCTGCTCCCACTTCCTACTTGATCTTGCAGAGAACCATTCTATTTCTTGCCAGTCAAAATTATACAATACTTTCCTGAAGCACCCAGCATATGACAGGTAGAAGCAGAACCGAACAGTAAGACAACCCTTAATTTTGGTTCTAGGATCAGCACCGTTTTGAATGCACCTCACAGTAAAAGTACATAAAAAATATGCAAGTCCTGTACTATATGCCTGCCCTCTGACATGCCTTCATGCCCTGTTATTTTGAAAATTCCAGCTATATCAACCAGAATTTAAAGGTTAAAAGACTGGTAAGCAGTTTGTAGTTCCATACTGATTAAGAAGATCTGAAACTATATTAGAAGGACTGTTAAGAAAAAAAGTTAACTGGTTTACTGAGTTAAATAAAAAGTATACTGGCGAAAGATGCAGCTACTTATGGAAAAACACCAACGGATACTATTCCATATATAAGAGCATTAAGAACCAACTGCACCCCAAACATTTCAATTTGTTGTCTTCAAGAGTAAGAAGCCAGATAATTTTTGATCAATTATCTGAAGCTTCAGTTTTGGGAATAGGTGTTGGAAAAAACAAGACTAGTTGCAAGCACCCAGACGAAGAAAAAAAGAGAAAGTAAACTAATAAAAAGGGGGTCTATTAAATTGGTTTCATTTCTTCCTAAGCCACTACCTCAGGACAGAATCAGTAAATTGCATATCTGAAGTTTAGGAAGTCTTTTGTCCTCCTCTCCCATTAAGTTACCACCACATTAGGGAGACATGTTTCAGTCCTTGGCAAGAGCTGTAGAAAGATACAGAACTGGTTGCAACAAGTACTTGAGAAGTAGCTATCAATCTTTCAATTTGCAAAAGAAAAACAAGCATTTGAGTGAAGCTTTAAGGCCAGCTCTGTGTACTTATCCACAGTGTAATACGTAATACATTTAGTGCATTTTCTATGGCACAAAGCTTGCGAAAGAAAAAGGGCAATAGCGCAAGTGTTCAAGAATACTGAAGGACTGACCAGTGGTATGAGATGCTAAAGAGACAAAGCAAGTGATTTGAAAACAACCAACTAAAACAATCACCACCAGGAAGTCCCAAGGACAATCAAAAGTACGTACTCTCAGGTAAAAGCATCAACTGCCCAAACAGAAAGAACCACCAGCAAGACAGAAGCTCTTAAGGAGGGTCCCCAACCCCCTGCAAACCATGCAAGAGTACTGCAGGTAACCCAGTCAAGCTGAACTTCAAATCAACAGCATTTGTCCCTTCTGCAACAGTGTACTATTATAAGAAGACACTAAACAGTTCTGTTTGGAACATGTCACTGCTGGTCAGGTGGAACAAGGTCTCAACTGAGTAACGTCTTCTATGTGGGAACAGGTAGAAAGTCCAGAATAGAACTGCAAGACAGTTATGAGGTCTAAAATATGTGATCTACATAGGAAGCTTTTAAAGAGATGCTGAGGAGGAAACATACATAATGCTAAAAAAGAAAGCAAATTTTGCATATCCATGATGTTAAGGCAAGACACTCAGGAGAAAAAAGAACAAACACAGTAGTTTCTATTTTCAAAGTATTGGAAAGACCATCAAGGGACATTGAAATCTCTATCGGTAGAGGACATTAAAATCAACTAGGCAGGCACGAGAAGCAGCACAGGTATGGCTGGTCATGCCTTAGGTCAGCAAGACCCCTTTCAGATCTAAATTTCTATGATCATAGACAACACAAGGTCATTCCACTACACAGCAACTTGACCTCTCAAAAAAGCAATCACAGGTATAAATGTTTGTGTTTTCAACTGCAAAGTACAGTTTGATTTTTAGTCCAAAGGATGGTTTCAACTGCTAGGTTATTAGCAGTACAAATTTGTTTTAGGATGCTGAGAGTCCCAAGGGGAAACACCTCCCATGAGCGAAGCACAGCAACAAGAACCTGCATATCACATTTTGGACAGAGACTTGATTGTAGCAGGTTATTTTGGGCACCAAGCCTGCATGGAAGAGCACTCTGTGCATTACTTTCTACCTTCTAACCTTACGCAGTTTTCGTAACTGCTTGGTGTGCATTTTCATTAATCAAGTTAATAAGCTCCTTGGCACACCAACAATCATGCTTACAAAATATTGCCAGACACCTAAGCATGGCCTCTGGACATGAACAAACTGAGTTCACAATGCAAGTACATACCAAAACACCAAGTGGGAGCCTTCAGTAATGGCTCCTACTACTTCAGTGTTTTCAGTGGATGACCACAACCCTCTAGCTATGCCTTGTATACTGTGCATACCTTTCTTGCAGGAACTGCTCTACATGAACACATTAATACGCTGAAGAAATGCAAATGGCAAAGAATGGCATTCAGCTCAGTTGTTCAGCTGTTATTTTCATATCATTAAAAATAACGATAGTGGGTCTTTTTCAGATTAGTTTTTGTATTATTCAGCTGCACAAAGCAGCTGATTATTCAACTTTTATCAAGAAATCAATTACATGAATCTTTCCTATTAAAAAAGCATTTACAGGAGCATTACCACCAGCTACAGCAAAATTCAAAGTTAAACAAGGTAAGACCAAGCGGTACCTGTACAAGTTAACTATAGAAGAAAAACACTGAACCAAATACCTATAAAAGATCTGGCCTGGTCTATGGATAGTTTTATGTCACTATTAAAAAAACCAAACCAAACCAAAAACAAAAAAAAACAAGCAAGAGAGGTAAACAGCTTAGCAAATGTGAAGACAAATTCTGAAAGCTTATTAAATGACCAGAAGAATACAAAAACAGAAGAAAGTCCTGTGTGAAGAAATGGAAGAAAACCCCACAGAATAAATACTAACTCTGCAAATACCTTTCATAGGAATTGAGTAGACTATGTGGTGTACTGAATAAAAAGAAAAATTTATTCATTTGAATTACCAGTCAACACAAGTGTGTTACATTCTTCAGACTGTGAAGACAAGTTCAACAGACAGCAGCTGTGAGGAAACCTTATGCTGCTGTACTACTTATATATTTTATACTTATTACTTGCAGCAAAAAACCCACAACTATTAGCAGTTGGGATGCTATAAACAGATAGATATTGTTGACACACTCAAGGAAATTTGAAGATATGGAAAGAAATAACCTCATATAGAAGTATTAAAGAAACTCTTGTCCTGCAATACTTTGCAAATGGAAGCTCAAGAACAGCAATGTGGACACAGTCCTGAAGGCAAGACCCCGTAAGTTACAGAAGCCCACAGAAGTCTTTCCAGAGTTGCACTGAAATTAGCCAGTACCACACCAGAAAGCTATACATTACCTCCACCCAGACAGATCACTCCCAACTTCCAGGAATACCTTTTTTTTATTTTAAATGGAAACAGTTACAACGGGAAAGAGAATGAGAGGAGAAACAAACCCAAGTTTTCCATCTCTTCCTCAATACAAGCACACAACTGCAATAAAGCAGTAGAAAAGAAATTGATTCCTTGGAGTCACTGCATTTAAGAGTCAAACTGAGAACAATCATAGCAGGAGCTTAAGCAAACACACCTCCCTACACCCTCAATACTGAGGCTTTAGTGAAAGCAGAAGGTAGCCTAGCTAGAATCTTTTGCTGGTGTATGTATGTTACTTGCCAGAAGACAGCAACTCTGGAGAGCAGGGGCAACCTAAGCATACAAGACCTTAAAATACTTCCTGAAGCCTGAAAACCATATCCCACCAGCTTTTGCTTTTAAATATTAGAAGAGGAACAAAAATAATTCCACCTTGTTAAGGTGTATGCCATACAACCATCCCTAATTACCTAGGCACTATTTGCACAATAGTGCAAATCTTCTATTTTAAAATAGAGTCACCAAGCTGATACTACCCCCAAAGGTAAATGCAATGAGGTATATGTAATTCATATCTTGTAGACAGATTTGTGAGTCTTCAGGACAATATCTACTGCACTGAGAAGAGAACATGATGCAGAATTTTGTACTTGTAGGTTACTTGCATTTTTGAATCTTACGGATTTCAGTGGACTATTCCTAAACGAAGCTTTTTTTAAAAACACAAAGAGCAGTAAAATCTCCAGAAAGGCTCACAGTCTGACCGAATACCTAGTAACCTCTGAGAAAGGGAAAAGAATTGAAGACAACTGGCAGATTCTGTCAGATGCCTTTGCCACTACATATACTTCTCAGGCCTTACACTCTACGAGGAACTGATGTCAGGACACATGTACCAAGAGCTTGAATTGGAGTAGAAACAAATACAAGTCTGAAACAAGTAAAGGTACCAGTAGTTGACGAAAAAGGCTGAACAACTGTTCTCATATTTAGCTGATACGGTGCATTTTTGACAGTTTGTCTACACTACCCATCTAAGTTAGTCTAGAAACAGTTTTCTGGAAATCCAATCATAGTCATTCAATTTCAGAGACAGATTTTCCCATGTATACACACCTCTAGCTATATATTAAAAGATCGTTTAAAGTTAAAAGAATTAAAGCTATATCAACTCAACTTCTTACAGGGTTATACAACCTGAACATAAAACAGGTTTTATAGTCTAGTCAGCTTTATAATTAAGAAATGAACCAAGGCCACTAATAACTGGAGCTGCATCATTAAGTAAAAAAAGGCTTCATAGAAAGCTAATCTCTCTTTGTAGCAGAAGAGAAGGCTGACGTACCGCACTGACCTTCTTTCACTCATTAGGAGATATTCATCATATGCTATTTGATTATTCTTTAAACTTGGACAAGATTGTTCAGTTACTTTTTCTTAAGCCAGCGTTTATTTGCTGTGAAGTCAAGTCCCACTGGACACTGATAAGAATGAAAGCCAGAAGACAAGGGGCAGATTTCTGTCTCAATTTCCCTACTTCTAAGACTCACCGCAAGACCACTTCCAGCGAGTTTTTCAAGTTCTGCAGAGTCCCTTCATGAATAGATGACAACTGCCTGGTATTAAGTGTTTGATGAACACTG
Organism: Aptenodytes forsteri; assembly: GCF_000699145.1. NCBI lineage: Eukaryota > Metazoa > Chordata > Aves > Sphenisciformes > Spheniscidae > Aptenodytes > Aptenodytes forsteri. The sequence continues at coordinate 715,112 of NW_008794083.1, forward strand.
ACTTAGAGAATTTTATCGTAGTGTATTTTAATTGTGTTTGTACGATTGCGTAGGCACCTTGAATATCTTTTTCTCATGGAGAACTTCAGAAAGCAGGGTAGTTTTTATAAATTAGCCAAGTTAAAAAGGCAACAGACAACATATAGCTCCTCCTTAAATTATTGCCAAGTCTTAGGAATGTAAGCATCACTGGGCAATTAAATGCAATCTGCAGCTGTATAAACCGAGCTTTACTCAGAATTAGGGATGCATTTTCTTGACTCACAAATTTAAAAATAGAAAAGCTTTGTCTATATATGTGCACCAGCAAAACTTCACAGTTCACATTTCAAGTGTGCCTCCCAAAACAAGTATATCAGTAACAGTCAATTGTTTTCTTTGCATTTAGGAAGAAAATATTTTAGTCAGACTATACTTGTTCAGAGGCTCTCCTTCAGATGCCCCTGGCTGCTCAGCTGTTTCTGCTTCTTCCATAGGAGCAGTCTGTTCCATCCCACTAAAACAGTAAACAAAAAAAACACAAAGTCTTCATGAGTCATATTGGAAAAAAAACCTCGGAGATCAATACATCACTTTTTTCCAGAATTCCTTGGGAGGGGAAAAAATAGAGAAGAAAAACTCCAGGATCATAAGCAGAAAGTAGACCTACTAAGTGACTAGTTGAGCGACTAACAAAATGAGAAGTATTAGGAAAATCTGACTTTATGTACTTTTAATCAAAAAAAGTGAAAAGCATGCATGTGAAGACAAAAATTAAATCGTGAATACTAATACCAGTACTTAATTAAAGTGTATGTTTGGGTTTGCCTTTTTGTTTCTTTTCAATTATTAAAATGGTAAAATTCAAAATTCTTTTTCCAGAATTCCTTGGGAGGGGAAAAAATAGAGAAGAAAAACTCCAGGATCATAAGCAGAAAGTAGACCTACTAAGTGACTAGTTGAGCGACTAACAAAATGAGAAGTATTAGGAAAATCTGACTTTATGTACTTTTAATCAAAAAAAGTGAAAAGCATGCATGAAGACAAAATAATTAAATCGTGAATACTAATACCAGTACTTAATTAAAGTGTATCACTGATGTTTGGGTTTGCCTTTTTGTTTCTTTTCAACTATTAAAATGGTAAAATTCATACTCCAAGTTCGTATTTTCTGTAACACAGACATTAGTTCACTGGCAAATGAGAGCAGTAGCATACTTACTTTCATTCCACTGGTAGGCATACACATGTAAAATTAACATCTTCTAGCTTTGATGTATCACTGAGCACAATTAAGGCACAGACATGTTTTTAGAATTGTTTAAATAACTCCAGTTTAACGTCACTTCTACCACACACACCACGTCAGAAGAAAGCATTGATATCTCATGTTTCTATCATAAGTTCCGATGCTACTGAACTGAAAAAAACCTAACTAAGGAGAATAAATGAGGGATCTTAAATTTTTTGTACTTTACGAAGTTCACACAACCTTCTCTGACATCCTGCAGAAGTTAGTTTTGTGCTTTTGGTCAGATAGTTCTGAGCTGATAGCACAAAACTATGTTAACCTAGCTGATCCTTTGTTTTGAAAAGCTGGAGTACCTAACCAATCTTTTACTTTTAGTATGAAATATTGTAGAAGAGATGAAGTTAGTACAACCTTTCAGAAGAACTTGGAATATCAAGCCCCAAGCCAAAAAAGGCTGTATTTTTCAACCTTTTAGCCAGATTGCCTGAATCCACGATCTAAGTTTTAAAAATAAAATTTTATTTTTAAAACAATTTTGTGAATGAATGTGTACGTGGCCAAAGAAGTTTGCTGTAAGTTCAAAGCACTGCCTTTTGTCTGTCCTTTATCAGCCTTCAATTAAAGAGTTCTAGATGCATATAAGAACAAAGCTACTGGAAAGAGCACCGTATTGCTAGGTGCAAAGAATGGACAAAAGCTGACATTTCCAGTGAGCTTTTTGCAAATCTGAACAGAAACCAGAGAAATACAGAATTTAATTGAAAATTCCCATTTTTTTTTTAATCTAACCATTAATAAGCCATCACATTCTGTTACTGATCCTCCTGTGCACTTTTAAATCTATTTCAGTGCTACAGTCAGCTAAGTATTACCTCCAGAGCCACACTGAATTGTATTACAGCTTTGCAATTTAGAAATTATACATAAAACTTGAGAAAGAGAGACTGGACTTTAAGCCCACTAACAGAATTTCAATCGACATTTTGTAGTAATGCCATTAAGAGTCCCACTTACTTGACTATTGAGAAAAGCCGTAACTTATTTCAGTTAAAAGACAACTTGGCCCCAGTCAAAAGATTTTGGCAGTCTTAACTGAAGAAACATCACCATGCCTTTGCCACAATTTAATCTCACCAACATGAAGGAGATGAGTTCAGAAAACTGTAAAACTATGTTCATCATAACATTAATAGAAAGCAAGGCTTATAAAGCTCAGAACGGACATGAAACTGATGAACAGAAAATTATGATCTAAGGTGGGCCACAGAAAATGATGATCTATGGTGGGCACAGGTATATGTTGTACCTTGTATCACCTTTAACTGTTCCCCAGTTGCGAGCCCCACCTCCACCCTTTTTGTCATCTGCTTTCATTCCTCTAGAAAAAGAAACAGGGTTCTGTGAGTTTAGGATATTTTTTTCATTAGGACCTCAAACTAAAACCAGTATTGACTTTTTGCCAGCCAACTTGGATATAGAAGAAAGGAACAGAATACTTAAGAGACACCACTACAGTGCTGACTATTGTTTACTTGTACACCAAGTAAGAAGCAGCACACAGAACACTTACATTTTATCATTCCCACTTTGTCTTTCAAATTCCCGTTTTCCTCTTTGTTCAAAGCCATCAAAACTTCTATTTATTCCACCACCTCTTCCTCTACCTCGCATTCCACCTCTTCCTCCGCCACGACCTCTTATTGGCCTTTCACGGTCTAATCTTTCAATTGGTCTAAAAAGAAGATTTCTAGTCAGATTTTTGTTCCTACGGAGCAGTTAACAAGGAGAAAAAAAACTTGTATGGTTGTATTTGTGCAGCTGTGAGAGGCATCAGTATATGAAAGCTACTGTACAATTTTTAGAGTGCATCTTTATACACCACACAGTACAGTTGTATTAGTTTTGTCATTAAAAATGGGCATAAACTGAACTCAGGGGGAATTATTACAGATAACAGGAATAGAAAGTTCAGGTGTTTATTGATAACACTGAAAACTTTACAGAAGTTAAATACACCACTATAAAACTGTCAAATCTTCAGCAACTTTATGAGGCAATAACTCCACTGTCTAAACCCAGATTTATATGCAACTGCTAAAAATTTCAGGGAACTTACTAAATCCCAACTATTGTGATGTAAAGTAAGCACAGCCATGCTCTCAAGCATTAAAGGTTTAGGTGGAATTTTCTAGTACTTACAGAAAAAGCAAAACTGATATGCGTTCCCTGTCCAAGCAGGAAATAGTATGATAAAGGTTTATTTTCAGCTTGAACAGTAAAATCCATTCAGCTTGGAACCTGCACCACATGCTCTGCAAAGCTTGGTATGCAAGCTCAGAAATGAACATTTATGTTGCAGACTAGGGGTTACATTTTCAGATCTTTACACTTTTCAGTTTTGCCTTGTATTTCTAAGATTTAACAAAACCGCTCCAAATCAGTCTGCAAGGAAGCTGAAATTACAGTTCTGACATGCATGAACTAAGTCATCTTGCAACAAACCTACACACTAATAATGCCACAATGCCTTCAAATCACGTCTGGCTACTAGATCTGTTCTAAGAAGGTTAAGCCTTCCCCTTCCCACCCCTGTGCAGATTCTCTGTGAGGCACCTTACTTCTCCCTATATGATACATACCTTTCCACCGTGAATTCTGCTTGTCTTTCTGTCTCATAGGAACGGTATTCCCTGAAAGATGGTCTCCATTCAGTTTTGTCTTGTTTCACCTCTGCTCCTCTGTTATTGAATCCTTGCTGTTCTCCCCGCTTAGGTGCTCGCTTCTGGCCTACACACACACACACAGATTACTAACAGTTTAATAACTGAATTGCAGTTACCAAACTACTGACTGAAATGAGTCGATTACACCTTACAGTCTTCTGCTTTACCCTCTTCAATCCCAAGTCCACCAAAATATTAAAAGCATTTACAGTTAATGTTGCCAGACACTGTCTGTTTTAAAGACATCTACTTACTTTCCCTTCTGTATTGATGAACCTGCCTCAGGCAGAAATACTACGGGTGTTGACACAGCTCAGACATTTCCAGAAAAAACAGGCTAAAGAAAAAATCTCATTTTGCTTACATTAAGTCACAGAAATGGAGAACAAAAACTATTTCTCTCATGTTCTCTCGAAGATCTTGCTAGTGTACTACAGGACAAGGCAGAGAAGCTTCAATGGAAGACATGAATTGCAAGATGGCTGCAGGAGCAATGAAGGTAAGGGAAACAGGAGGACCGTTAAGAGACAGGCATTAGTTGTTGATCATGAGACAACCCACCTCCTGCCAGATGAGCTGAATTTAGAAGTCTGAGCCTGCACCTCTGCTTTAAGCTCACGGCTATGGTATTCAACAGCCAGAAGAGGGTCACCTCCTTCTATTACAGTTCCATGGAGGAGAGGACCATTCACCAACACTACAAGTCACTGAGTTTAAGTAGCAGAAACCAAAGCAGTAAATACAAAGGATCCAACACCACTAATTGATTCTAGAATGTCAACATATTCCAAGATAAAACATATTTAAGCTTTTTGGGGTTTTGTTCAGCCGTTGTCGGTGTTAAGGAGGAGCAGGCTGGGCAGCATGAATGCACAGAAATTGTGTATTGTAGGAGAGAATAAACTGAGGTTATCCACTCAACCCATATACATCTAGCATAAGATTAAAGTTCATTATGTGCTTCCTTCCCCATTTTCCCAAATTCTGTGCTCTATTTAGGACAAAGTTCTCCAGAAGCAAGCAACCCTTTTGTCTGCTAGGCCCCTATACTTACACTATTGGCTGAAAAAGGTGTCGGTGCCGGTCAGTCAAGCAAGGAACTACAGAAACACTGCACTCAGACCAATGAAACTGAGCTATTCCTTCCACAAGAAGCACCTGCGCAATGCTGAGCAAGTTACTGAACTCACATTAGCGGACAAGTGACAGCCCTGGTTACTGTGCCTCTGTTGCTAGCACATAAAGAGAAAAAAGCCCATTCTATGTCACAATATTAAGATACAAATTAATTCAGAAATGCCCATATAAGATGATCTCTGATCAAAGTTTAGGTGGCAAGCATGAAGTCTGTAACATCATCTTTAAAAAGAAAACTTCAAAGAACTATCCACTTGGTGAATAAGGTAGAAGAGTGGTAAATAAAGCCTTTTGCTACGCAGTAAGGACAGCTGTGTCTATACACATAAGCTAGTTTTATTTGTGCTGCAGAAGCAACCCTAGCTTTGGTTTTCTTTAAATGACAAACTACTTGACATAATATATTCCAGTAATTCTCTCTTCTCAAGATATGGAGTTGCTCGATCCTTAGAGCAGCAAGCGTATTTGTGTCCCAAAAATTATGGTGTAATCTCTGGATAAAGGACAACTTTTGAAATCAGTTTCTGAGTAAGCTTTTCCAACCAGGATGCTTTAATAATAAGCAAAATTATAAAGAATACAGAATTGTACGTGCTGTCGAGAAACATGTCTGCTGTATGCACATCTCAACTACACCACCAACTATACAAATGTTAATTCCAAATTGGAATCTTGCTGTGAAAAAAGTGACTACTCATTTCTGACCTCATTTTTACTTATTTTGTTTGGATCTGAATGCACAACTGCAATACAAGCGTGCATTTTTATTTATTTTTGAGCCTCTCACTGGCTATCAGAAACATCAGTTTTTCTAAACAGAGTAACTTGGCAAGAGACCACCTTCCCTATGTACTTAGTATTAACCTCAATTTCACCTTCAGATTCAAAGAGCTCCTTAGAACTAGTAAAGCAAAGCCAAAAAAATGCAAAAGTAATTTTAAAAAGATGGTCTCTGTTACCCAGTACCACTTAGAAGTACTTCAAAAGAAATCTTCTTGCCAGATATGCCAGTGTATTACATGTCACTAGCACTGACCATGCTAGACAAAGCAGTCAGCTCTACTCTAATTTCAGTGCTAGGCTATTTCATTTGGATTCTCACAGGTGGCTATAATTACTGCAGATGGATTTTAAATACTAAAAAGATTATTTGTGGCACTTATTACCTGTATAAAAACATTTTTAACTGGTTTGACAGACATGCAGCAGTGGATTAAAACAGTAGGCAGCAACTACACCTCTCTAGTAAGCCGAGCCACCCTCAGGGCAGAAGCTTGTGACCTGCTTGTGAATCAGTTCAAATACCAGCACAACTTTCAGCTGTGCATATAAGGGCAAACTAAACTGGACCTTGGCAGCAGTGATAGCATAAGCTATCCAATTTTAATACCCTGCCATATGTCTGTCCCAATGCAGACTCATTTTTATTTAAGCAGCTGAAAGGCCACCTACCATTCTGATGCTTAAACTGTTTCAACAGACCCAGCTTTTTTTTTCAGAAGCAGCAGCTGAGTTAATATTAGAGACAGAAGACATCTGTAAATACTAAAATTACCAGGTACTAGAACCAGACATTGCTAAAGAAAAAAACCCAGTTTTACAAGCCATTGTTAAAACTCTAAATCATACAGAGCTAAGGTACTTAAGTAATTTTCACTTTCCCCACAATAATACTTTACTAACAGTATTAGTTTTGTTTATACTGCAGCATTTAGACAGGAAGACTTTCTAGAAAAGTGTTTTTAACAAGCATGTATCACTGAACTTGCAACTGGGAAAGCAGAAATTGTGTTTTTAAGACCTGCATTGCCTGGTTTCCCAGACACTGGATACCTACGTATTAACAGATGGATTTAAAGCAACGCAGCAAAATCTAGCTGCCTTTGCAGTGGTGTTGTCTAGCTCTCACCAAGTTTCTCTATCTATAACATCTGTCCTCAAACAAGTGGGGCTTTTGCTTGGGAAGAGATAGTTTTCTAGGTTTCGTAGACTCTTCACTGGCCCCCACTGAGACAGTGTGCTCTCATCTTTTTTTTTAATTTTTAGTTTTAGGGGAAAAGAAGTTTTTTGTTTAGCAAACCTTGACTTTAGACAAACACCACAAGGAGCCCAGCTTACAACTGCTACCAATGACTACAAGCTAGATTAGAAATCTTGCTCTGTTTCCCCCATGCCCTTATGTAAGGAGCATGGCAGCTGGCATGCCATTCACAGGCTGGGGGAGGTTACTGCTGCAAAGAGCACCAAAACCTTGTATTCTGACCTAAAATCCAGCTGACAACACTGCATCATAGTGTTTTATGAATTCTCACAAGCCTGAGACCAATTCATCCCACCAAAATAGGTGACACTCAAACCCAGTGAGACGATTCCATCAATACTCCACTTCCACAAATGCAGCCTGGGATGAAGAAGTGCCAAACAAAGAGTTACTTCTATTTTGCCCAAGTAGCACACACAGTAACAGAGCAAAGGCAAACTGACTGTAGTTTTGGTTCAGTTAGGATGAACATTAGGGCAACCATAGTAGCCAGATGAAAGACTTGTAGATCTTACAGCATGTATTTGAAGAAATAAAAAAAGCAACGACAAAATACTTTCCACCTGGCAATCTACCCTTAGAAGTTTTCTGAATCAAAGACTTATGCATTGATTTATGGAGGACAGATCCACAGATGGGCTGCCATGTCTCTACCCAGACTGCTGTCTGAATAGATACATGCTTTGATATATCAACATCACCCTACAGCAAGAAGTGCCACAGGTCAATTATAGTCTCTGTAGAAAAAGCGTTCTTTCTCCTTATTTCACAAAATCTGTCGGAAATTATATCCCTTTATTTCTGTAAAATAAGAAACGAAAAATACTCGTTGCCTTTTCCAAGTCTCACCTGCAGTTCTATATACAGTCCTTTTGTATCCTCAGACACCTCCTCTCAAAACAAGGACCTTAATTTAAAATTTCTCCCAATACATAAATCATTCTGTAAATTTCATCATGCATGTCACTCTAATCTGCTTTTTCTAGTTTTAGCATCTTTGAGGTGACCAAAAGAGCTGACACACTTCAAGACGTGGGAAGGTGAGATTCCTTCAAAGGCATAACAGTTCCTTTTCTGTTTTCCTTGCTACTGCTACCTCAGTAATTACCAACACTGCTTCTCTCCTAGATGGCAACTGGAAATAGTGCTGCTGTTCTACTCTTAACAGTCCCAATGACTCTCTTTCCTAAACTACAATAGTCTGAATTAGAAAAATCTTTCACCTTGCAGTATAGCTTGCAACGCTGCCCCCGACCTCGATCCCTGTCCTCCCATACGTATTACTTTACACTTACTGATAGTGAATTTCCTCTGACATTTTATAGCTCATTCACAGTATGCAATTTGTGTCATTACCCTGCAACTCTTCTTTTACTGGGCTAAATAACCCTGTACCAGCAAACTTCAGTTATTTATCCCTCCCACAGCTCTTTTAGAACAGACTTCCCACCCACCCACATACACACAAAATAAAAAGTTTAAACCGTGCTTAAAATTTTTCATTTCAGACAAGTTTCAACTGCCTTGTAGATGTTAAAACAAAGCTAACAGCAGCACAATCAGTGGTCCTAAATTCAAATCTCTCTTTCCACTTATTCCAAGAGACCCTTCTTTCCTCTGCTTTCAGCTTAACAGCTCATTTTTAAATGAAAAAAATCGGAGCCTCAAGAAACAATTTAATGGGAGTTCACAGGAGATGAAGTACAAAAACCAAACAGGAATACTGCGCCGGTTGGTCTGGAATGAGGGCAAGTGGAGAAATTGTGCTATAATTCAAGGATCTCTATCATTAATTATGGCTGCATGCAAAGACAGTACTTCATTACCATCTCAGTGTCACAGTCATACCTATACATGGACAACTGATCTTCCTTTACAATAAAGCTGCGTAACTAGAAATAGTAAAAGACAGTTCACACTCTCAGGGACTTATTTTGCTATATTTTACAGTATAGCAGATTTAAGACTGCACAAACAATCTTACTTCCTCCCCTTCGCATGTGTGTGTTCATGTGATTTTAATTCCAAACTTCAAACAATTAATTTTGTGAACTAAAGCATGGCTAATTACACAAGTTGCAGAATAATACCACCGTATCCCAACATACAAAAAAAGGCTTCAGCTATTGCATGCAACACACCAAAGAAAGACACATGGAGTTAGACTCTATTCTATGGTATTTTGTTTTCATGTGTACCAGTCTCAATTACAGAATTGCCTACTGCAGCTTTCCTCTGGATGATCCTTATGACTATGTAGCTGAAAGAATGATATCAGAATACATTATTTAAAAATAAGAAAATTGCAGTCAGTGTAAGATAAAATTCCCCAGAAACACTCTGTGCCTTATTAACTTAAAACCACAGCTAAAAACTCAAACACGTAGTATTCAGGAACTACATCTAAATGTTACACGAGTCATCAAATGTACATGAAAGAAGAAAACCTTTTAGAGGTATTAGCAACAAAGGTTTAGAGATTTCAACAGAACAGAGGTTACTACTGCATGATCAACAAATTTAATTTGCCTGGACCGGTAAAGAATGCAAGCTCTGCAACTGGGCCTTTTGAATAAAGAGCTGGCAAATGCAGTTTAGCCACTGTGCTAAGAATGAACTGAATTAACATTAAGTGGTGCAATTAGAAGAGCTGTAATAGCTACAAACAACCTTTACCCAAATCCTCAGCATACAGTCTAAAAATCGCAAAACACCACAGTCAGTAAAAGAGAAGAAAATACATCATTAAGGTCAAAAGTGTAGCTTTTGGTAGGCTATGAAATAGGAGTCCAATTTCTCCTTAAAGAAAGATTAAAAAATATAGTCTCCTTACAGTTGTGTCAATTAATAATAGTTTGGATTCTAAAGGTCAAAGTACTGGATTATCTAGCAAAGTCCTCTTAGGACATTTGTTTCAAATTGAAAAATTCTCCAGAAATTAAGTAAAAACTCCTCTGGAAAAGGCCATGAAGAACTAAGTAAAAAAATGTCGACTTACAGAACTTTGTGAGTAAACCTCCCACTCTAACATCAAAACATAACAGCGAAAGAAGTCTCTCAGACTACCATAAAACTTCTTATATATTGCAAGATTGAAGACTAGGCTTGCTTCAAGCCTTTCTAAAGGCAAAGACTATTTTGTTCAGATTTAATATGCTCAAGAAATAACATAATAAAAAAACAAAAATCATTAAACTTGTTAACAACACTTTTTGTAACCCAAACAAGCAAAACACCCCTGTAATTAGATAAAACAGTCTGGAGGGGATCCAAAGGAGGGCCATGAAGATGATGAAAGGGCTAGAGAGCCTGCTCTATGAGGAAAGACTGAAGGAGTCAGGTCTCTTCTCCCTGGAGAAGACAACGCTCAGGGGGGACCACATCAGAGTATTCCAGTACCTGAAGGGCAGCTACAAAGAGGATAGAGGCTCTCTCCTCACAAGGAGCCACATGGAAAAGACAAGGGGCAACAGGTACAAGTTGCACAAGGAGAGGTTTCATCTCAGTATCAGAGAGAAATTGATAACAATCATTCACTGGAACAACCTCCCCAGGGATGTGGTGGAGTCCCCATCACTGGAGGTTTTCAAGACGCAATTGTACAGGGTGCTAGATAATCTCATCTAGGCTGCCTTTCCCAGCAAAGGTTGGACCAGACAATCCTTCAAGGTCCCTTCCAACCTGGGCTGTTCTGTGATTATTCTGTGAACACTAGTACAACACAGACTGAATTTTGTCATTTGAACCATACCAGAATCTGATTCAGCTGTTCAGATGGGTCTAGATGCTTCTTTATGGTGTTTAATTCCTAATCAGTGAAATGAAATTAGAGGGACTTATGCCTGAAATTGGGGGGGGGAGGGAGGAATCACTACAAAAGACTGGAAACAATTTTTTTTTTTTTTTAAATAAAAGTGTAGTCATCAGTTTCACAATTTAGTAATTTTAATCAATATTATTTATTTCCCCAGGGGTGCACTCTTCTAGCAATGCATCCATCATCAGAAGCTTTATGCCAAATTGAGCTGTTATGAGGACCTTCCCAAGCAGTTACTCGTTCTCAACCGTTAAGCTGATAGTCCCCTGAATCTTTTACTGTATCCAGAAGTTTCCTGGTTGAATCCGGTATAACAAAACAACTTTGTACGGCCCAAATAAAAAGCTGCGCTCCCTCTGCCAACAAAAACCTAGATTTTTTTTTCCCTCAACCCACCACTTGCTTTGTATTTGTCAGCTATGCCATCACTGTATTTGCCCTAAGTCAGAGCGTGATCTCTGTCCTTCAGAGAAGGCTTGCTCAGACAGCACATCCAAAGGAGGAGCACGTAGACAGGACCAAGTCTCAACTCTCTGCCCTGGTGTAGCATCCTGAGCACTATACATTTACAGTCCTTAGTCCACAATAAGCCCAAAACATAAACATACAGTGCACACAAAATCCAGGATAGCCACTTTCTTTAAAGAAGAAAGTGTGGCATTTTTTAGAGCAAGTAACTCTTCTTAAGATAGATGTTAATTCACTTTCACAAAGACCAGCAGTCTTTTCTCCATTTCAGATTAGCAGGAAATTAAAACAAGGTGCACATGCCTAATGTCTCTACATGAGAAACTGGGTTTCTTAATATCAAGGTAGCAGAAGATAGTCAAAGACATTCCACAGGGTCACTGTGTATTACCACAGAATTACACTCGGAACCTGTATGCTTAAGACACCTGCAGACAAGTAGGAGGTAAAGGATGCTCTTCACATACTTCCACACTCCTGGTAGGTTACTGATAACCACCAGTTCTTGTTCAAGAACATTTTCATCAAAACTTGAGACTCTGCTGTTCACGGAACAGGCTCCTTCGCCTTCTGTTGATAACCACAGCAAAGTATTCTTTAAATCAGATAAGCCTGTTACTAGTGTGAGTATTGGTCTTACAGGCAGAGACCTCTGACAAAAATCACATAACAACCACAGAGGAATCTCAAAAGACGAGTTTCATACAACTGTCCAAAGGGACAGTGACAACTTGTTAAGATCATCCTCTACAAAGATGTTCATTAACTAGTGCATATTTGGCATTGAAAGATTCTCCGCTCCACAAGGTCAAATAATCACTGTTGGAGCAGTGTAAGACTGTAAGTCTAAGCAATAGAATTGGTAGCACTAGCAACGACTTGATGGAGCAGTAACCCCGATTCAAAGGCCACACGTTTTTCTAGGGCATTAAAACACACAGTTCAGTTACTGTGAATTTAACAGGAGACTTTATTACAGGCAGAAATTAATATCTCAAGAATAGTTACTGTGTTAAGCTTCATTGCCTGCTACAGGACAATGGGAATTTACAATAACTCAAGAGGGTAAAACCAGAGTCTTCTGCGCAAAGATTCTCAATGTTTGGAAACCATCAGCCAGCTCTCAGATACTTTAGATACTCAAGCCAGCAACCTGAAGCTTAATACCAGGTAAGCAATAACAATCACACTCACAAAAATGCCTCCAAACGCAAGGCGCTATAACCCAGCAAAGCCTTCAGCTGCAAACAGGACTGTGCCAGACATTCTGATATAGAAGCCAACTGGCTCCCTATTCCCCCAAGCAATGCTTAGCATCAAAACCCAGCAGCTGACAAACAACGTAAACCATTGCTGAACACCGTGCTAAAGAGTTCACCCAGGAAATAAGTTTTTATTCAAAGGCTTGGGCATCAATGCAAGCTTAAGGCAAACTAAGCACAGATCCCCAGACACGTTACGACCCCGAAGAAGCTGACGTGCCACAAAACTCACAGGTACCAAGAAAACAAGCCTAGAAGCGTCAAACACGGAAGGAAAATGGCCAGGGTGACAGGCGATGAAATGCATCAACAGGGATGCTAAACCAGCATGAAAACTACAGATGCTGCAGTGGAAGAGTTAATGCTCTTCCAGTTGTCTCTTAGGACTATTTCTGAAGTTTCCATTTACACGTCCAAAGGCCCGTTCCCCTTCTGAGGCCTCCCGCGTAGGCTGGGAGAGCTCCGGGAGACCGCCTCGGGAGTGTGCCCAGTACGCTGCAGTAACGCTCCGCTTGTCACTTGTTTCTCCAAGGGGACTTTCAGGTATGCATTCGCCACGAGGAAAATACAGTAAACTGGGTTTTCTCAGCCCCGCTTTGACCCTGCTACCAACAAGCGGCTGCACGCCACACCACGGCTGCCAAGAGGCAGGGCAAGCGCGGAGCAGCGGCGAGCCACGCC
>NW_008794083.1:728932-734075 GCF_000699145.1 Aptenodytes forsteri
GCGCGGCGGCGGCGGCCCCCGGGGCTGCCGCTGCGCAGGGCTGAACCAACGCGCACGATGGGGGAGAGCGACAGGGAAACGGCCGCCGCTCCGGCTCAGCAGTACCCAGACCGCCGCACCATTGCCGCTGCCCCGCCCTTCGTCAAGCCGCGGCAGCCAATCGAGCTTCGGAGCTCCGAGCAGCCCCGCAGCCGCCACCTATCAATGCCGCCGGTCCCACCCACGGCCAACACGCGCGAGCAATGCTAAATAATGGCAAGAGCGAGCAACCAATCCCGGTTTTAGGCTCCGCCCCATCCCCGACGTGCGGCTACGGCCACTTAGCGTGCAGCACCAGCACAGTCAATAATGGCCCACTGACCAATGCGGTGTGCTGTTCAGGGCGTTCGACCTGATTAATTATTCATGAGTTATACATTATTCAAGAGCCTCTCCCGCCCGCGCCGGGCTGCCCGCTGCCCGCACGCGGCCATCGCGCGGATGGCGACAGGTGCAGCGGGGCTACAGCCGGGCTGCAGCCGGGCTAGAGCCCGGGCCCCTGCACCGCACTGGCCCATCGGTTCTCTGGACACAGCGATCGTAGGGGGCTGGCAAACGTCCTATTTGTATGCATGTCTGGGTGGACTGTTTGGTAAGAGCTTATAGTCTGATGTCATCACCTGACGGTGTCACCACAGGTCTTCTGATGCAGTCCACGTCCACTAACGAGTGACTTTAGTGGAAGACGGAGCACACTGGACTGGGAGCGCCAAGGGCACCTCCGCTTTAGGCGGCCAGCACACTTGCGCAAAGTAGCCTGCTATTCCCACAAAGTTTCTGAATCTCTTGGGCTCTGACATGCTTCAAATTGAAGCAGGAAATTCTAACTCGGCAAAGAGAATATATTACTATTTCTGCACAGTTCTTAAATTGTGTAAAATAGCCATAATTAACAACAAAATAAACATTTCTGAAGATACTTCCATGAATATGATACAGTAATAAATAGTGTATAAGAAATGTTTATCTAGATCAACTGTGTTTGCCTCTGAATAGTTGCTTTATTTTGTAGAAAGATGAAACTACATGTATTTTCAGTGAAAAGGAGGAATTGGAAAGCTACTTTGTCCTGTTCTAGTCTTGAGAAACACATTAGCACCACCACATTACCACAACCCATCAACAAAAAAAACCACCAAATCTTTTGCAGGCCTTTGTGGAGACTTTTGGTATCAATCGCAGCATCCACACTAGATTTCCTCAACAAACACTGTATCCGGAAAGCTTTTTAGAAATTTTTGAAACATTATTTTTATTGAAAACATTCTACAAGCTTGAATCAAAGCCGCCTGAAGTTATGCTGTAGTGAAAAGATGGCAGACGAAAGGGTGTCATTACTGACTTTGCGCTTGCAGCTTTAATAGGCATTTTGAAGGTCATAGTATTTTTGGAGAGGGGCGAATATGAGGAATTCAGAAATACTTCAGCTGTAAGATTAGAGATTCGGTGTTTTGTGGAATCCCGCTTTGTTTTCACGAAGTTTCAAGAGGGACAAAAAAAAATGTAACTTCTCAGAGAGATTCCACAATGATAGCCAAAAATAGTACTAGCTATAAATACATCTTGTATTAGTCTGTATAATTCTATTTTCTAAAATGAATGCAAACCTCTACAAAAAGCTCTTAGTTTTCTGGTGCTCAGAGTTATCAATCAAAACAAAATTTCTGTAATACAGATTTCAAACCGAACTGATTAAAAGTCTTGCATGGCAGATTAAAGTAATCTGTCATCTCTTCATTTGCAGCTTTTCACTATGTGCAATCAGTGTGTGATTGTCAGGTTACATACTTACACAAGCAACAAAGGATGGACAAAGAAAACCTGAATTTTACAGTTGACATGAAACCAAACGTTCAGCCTGGATTTTTACACTGAATAAGTAACAGTGATGGATTTGGTGTGATTACATATTTGCATGCAAAGCCTGAATCTCACATTTGCAGTGCTGAGCACGGGTGCCTAACCTTTCTGACACCAGATTACTCATCTTATTTCAGCCAAGATGAGGGCTACCTGCCAAAGTTGCTCCTCCATCCAGGTTCTCTCCACAAGTGGATTTTTCACATGCGCAGAACAGCAGCCCTACACAAGCTTCCCAAGCAGGCACAGCTACGGAATATGGCATCTTTACCAAAAGACCCCTTGCTTCTTTTTTTTTTAAAGCGCAAAGGTGCCTAATTACAGGAGACAGAGTATTGCAAATGGAGGCTGACATTCCTCTGACCTTTATGGCCAAGTATTTAATCACCAGCGAGGGGCATCTTGTCCTTGGCCTTTCCTATAGCTACTCTCTCATCCCTGGACATGAATTTCATTCTCTAGTGCCTAAATCTCCCGTCTGGAGTAGAAACGTCCCGAACCCACCGCAGAGCTCAAGGTTCCATTCTGGGGCAGGGCACCCGAACAGGTAGAGAGGGTAACGCTGTGTCACTTAGTGGATCTAGCCATCACATACATTTTCCAGCAATGTAATTCTACTGTACTCAATTGACTACATGAAGTTTTAAGCTGAGCAGTAAAGAGCTACGTCACCGAAGATGGACCTGCTTACGGTAACTACTATTCTTCCATCGCCTTCGCAGGAAGAGATGGGAATTTATCTTTGTTATGGGCATGCTTACCTCATTCTGTTTCCTTCCCTCTGGAATATTCAGTAACTGGCCTCAAGTGAGCTATCAACATAAGCAATTTTATTGTCTTGATATATTGATATAAAGCAAAATTTGGAAAATGTAATAATAAACACTTAAAGATATTATGACTCTTGCTAAGTGATTATATAAATCCATATTACAAGATACAATAAAGTTACTTGCACTGTGGTTAAGTATTTGCTATTGTTTACCTAAAGGCCATCACTGTCTCAAAGTTTTCTGGTTTGAACTTTGGAATATCACTAGAAATGGTTGAAGCATGCTTCAGAGAGACAAAGTACCTTCTTTCCTCTTCATTTATCACGTATGTGTGTCCTGTTTCAGTTTGAGAAATATAGCATTTACCCACCTCAGAGAGTTAGCTGTTCTACTTCTTACTTCTGAGTTTATTACCCCCAAACTCCTGAATCGCGATGTCCTTCTTGAGTCTAACTAGCCGCACAGAACACAGATACTTTTTCCTTGTTTTCTGTTGAATTCGTGCTCCCTATCCTTTCACTACTTCTGTATTATGTTGTGTGTAATAAAAGGTATGCTTTGTTGTAATAATAAATAGGATTTGATCTGATTGTACGTTGTATAATGTTTCATTATCTTGGTCCTTTACCTCTCAGAACTTTTTCTTGTTTCTACACTAGCACTAAAATATTCTTTTATACATTAAGCTTGTAGTGTAGCATCAAAATACTATCAAGAGCAAACACATTTAATACTGTTAAGATACTATAGCTCAGATGATTACTTTAGAGCTGTTTTTACATAATGTTACATGAACTATTAGTTTAATACATATGACCATATGTACTGAAAAGCAGTGTGGTTTAAGCCCTTTAGGCCAGGCGCTGTCTGTGTGCATGTTTCCTCTTCCAGTAGCAGGATCTGGACAGAGAGGTCACTTCTACATGAAACACTGTTGTTCAGAGCAGTTAAAATACCAGAAATGGCATCAGCTCACCTCTTCCTTCTCCTGTGCTGCCTCCATTAACAAAGATCTATTATTTGACATTAGAAAAATTTACAAGATACATGCAAAGAAGTTAATCTGCTGCCAGGCCTTTGAATGTCATTACTAAATTTAATGTGTACACTGAGGTGGCATAGGATAAGTAGAGATACTCAGTTACTCGCAATGCATTGCACCATTCACAATATCTACAATTTTATGTACCAAATCCTAACATTAATTCCATCAGTCACTGCAGTTCCTCAGCAGCTACATGTACTACTTGAAGCATCAGTCATGTAGTTCTGGAAAGTTATGAAGGGTATTCACTGCCTGGTTTTGGGATGCAATTATTTTAACACGAGTCATTTTTTTCCCAAATAGATTTTAACGTATCTTTCTGTATTACCACTCCTCTACAACATTGTTCTCTTGCCAGAACTTTCTTCCATGGGCTATTTTTAGGGCTGAAGCTTTTTAAGTGGGTCAGACCTAAGCATGTGGAAACCTGCCTGCTCATTTTGGAAACAGAAGTTACAGGCTGTAGTGTTTTCTTTCTGGTCTGGTAAGCACGGCCTCACCTGCCATAGTAGTGGTAGGCCTTTGACATGTAACACCGAGTTTGAGAAGCTGAGGTATCATTACTACGAACAAGAATTTACCTAAGCAAAAATTAGGGGGTTTTTTAGTTAGTTTAAAAGGATAGTTGTGACAAACTGAACTGTAATTCATAATGAAAGGCCTGCCTATCTCTGGATGGATACTTAATACTGCAGTCCAGTACTACAGTCTCTATGTTGGAAGAACTGGTAGGAGTTTCCCATTACCCAGAGGGGAGTGAGTTAGTAGTCATACACTGCAGATTTGCTCTCCCCTGCACGTTCCTGTCAGCAGTGATGGTGGCTAACTCTTACAAGGCAGCAGTCTATGGCATACAAACTGCAGTGAACAAAGCAGAACAGGGAAAAAAACCTTCATGGTTTTTACAGCTTCATGGCTTCTCTGTGCTCTTGATAATCTTGTCTACAAATTTGGCTATTAATATAAGAAATATCATTTACTTATTCCGCAACCTATAACTAGTCGGTAAAACTCACTGTGACGGCAAGACAGCAAGGCAAAAGTAGCATGTTAAGGTAATGCTACTAGTTAGCTTCAGGCCCACGCCAAGTGCCAGGAAATGTGCTCCTGCTTTAGAACAGTGAGATCTACTGCTTAAAAAATGCAGAAAACTGGCATAAAAAAAATGAAGTACTGCTGTAGCTGATAAAGTGTCCTGGTTTCAGCTGGGACAGAGTTTAGTAGCTGGCAGTGCTGTGTTTTGGATTTAGTATGAGAATAATGTTGATAACACACTGATGTTCTAGTTTTGGTGACCTCTAAAGGTCACCTAGTCCAACCCCCTGCTGTGGGCAGGGACATCTGACATCTGATCAGGTTGCTCAGAGCTCCGTCCAATGTGACCTTGAATGTTTCCAGGGATGGGGCATCCACCACCTCTCTGAGC
>NW_008794083.1:737713-739073 GCF_000699145.1 Aptenodytes forsteri
TTTCACAAGCTTGACAAGCCTATGACCGAAGATGCTCTTCTCCTTCCCTGTCAGATGGACCCCGTCAGCCCCCAGCAGACTGCGTTTCTCAAAGCGAGTCCCATGGTCTAAGTAGCTGAACCCCTGGCTGTGGCACCAGTCCCGTACCCATTTCTTGACTCACCAGATTCGACTGGCCCATTCAAACCCCTTCCCTTTGAGCGGCAGGATTGATGAAAAGACTACCTGCTGCGTTTCTCAAAGCGAGTCCCATGGTCTAAGTAGCTGAACCCCTGGCTGTGGCACCAGTCCCGTACCCATTTCTTGACTCACCAGATTCGACTGGCCCATTCAAACCCCTTCCCTTTGAGCGGCAGGATTGATGAAAAGACTACCTGCGCTCCCGAGTCCCTTACCACCGCTCCCAGGGCTCTGTAGTCCTTATATAAGCTGGGGGGAGCTGGCCGGGGGGCAGCAACTGCTGCTCGGGGACTGGCTGGGCATCACTCGGTGGGCGCTGAGTGGTCGCCATCACCTCGTTTTTGGGGGTTTCTTTTCCCCCCTTCCTGTGTTTTGTTCCTCTCTCTCGCTCTCATTTTACTTTCCATTACAATATATTATTATTATTTTGTTTCAAGTATTAAACTGTCTTTATCTCAACCCATGAGTTTTCTCACTTTTGCTTTTCCGATTCTCTCCCCCATCCCACTGGGGAGGGGGGAAAGGGTGAGCGAGCAGCTGTGTGGTGCTCAGCTGCCAACTGGAGTTAAACCACGACATAAAGCTAAAGCCTTTTGAGTTTCAAGTAACCAGATTTCCAAAGGACTCAGTAAATGAGGCACAGTGGCTACTTGCAGATTTAAAAACTGAACATAAAACCTGTTTAATGTTTTTACCAGCTAAAGCCAGATCAGTGTATGCCACCGTATTTCCAAATCATTCCTTGCTACCACCAAATCTTTCACAGATCAGCCACATGCCTCTTACTCACATAGATGAGTTAAAGCCGACACAAATCCCAATTTCCTGGGAGCCTTGCACCCAAGCCGACCTGCAGACTCCCTGCAGGCAGCCGTTTGTGCTAACGGGCCGCAGGAGTCGCCTGGGTCTGTTTCAAAGGATGTAGGCTGGAAATCCAGATTTTAAGATACCATTTTAGTAATCGCAGTATGAATACCTGAACAGCTGTATCAGATTGGGAGGGGGAAAACAAAAAAGCCGCCCCTCAAACGGCAATATACTGAAATTGGTAACCTGCACGAACTTTTAATATCGCGTGCCTGAAGAACCTCCTACAATTCCCGACTCTCGGCCCGCACCGGCGACTCTGCGGGGGGCACAGCCCGGCCCGGGACGCAGCCGTTCGGCACATCTCACATCT
>NW_008794083.1:740890-743977 GCF_000699145.1 Aptenodytes forsteri
ATTTTGTCAGTTCCGCCCCATTTCACTGGGCGCACGCCAGAGCGCTGGCGGTGCCTAACGTTTCCCCACCTGCACCCACCGGCCGTAGCCTCGCTGTTAGGAGCGAGTTAAGTGAGGGCTTGGCACCCTCTGGTTTGGTTAACGGCTAAATCACTAACGCCATCGCGGCACCGGTCACGGCACCGGTCCTGGGTCGCGCCCGTGACTTAAAAGTCACTTCAGGGAAAGTTGTAGGTTTGTTGGCTGGACGGCAGAGGTGGGAACGCGCGGGATTTCAGTTTGGTAATTACTTCAATGCAGGATGGGATAAGGCGTGGCCGGCCGAGAGCAGACACTGTCCGTGACCTGATCAATGAAGGAGAGCACTCTTCCAGCAGAATACGTTGCAATATCTGCAACAGGGTCTTCCCACGAGAGAAATCGCTGCAGGCCCACAAACGAACTCATACCGGTGAGTAAAGGGAAGGTGAGAATAGCTGCCATGAGCGGCTTGGGAAGCAGCAGGGAAGGAATTAAAACCCACAAACAAACCACAAAAAAACCCCAACAGACTCGACCTGTTAATATTTTATTGTAACTGTTAAATTAATCATACCTTTCTTCCAATGCTTGTTGGTACAACCAAAGTCTTTGTAACCGTGTTTGTCACGGGAAAGTGTAGCAGCAATTCGGGCTGTAGTAGTATAGGCAAATTGTGTAAATATTTTATCTGCTGCTGTCACAGGCTTACTTTGTAAGAGGGAGAACTTTTCTTGAGCTTGGTGCTCTGTACGTGACAGCACTTTTCATTCTGACTGCCTCTTCTCTGTGATTTGTTTCCTTCTTGCTGGTGTATCTTTCACACACTCTTACAGCTTAGCTGTAAGAGGAGACAGTAACTTAAAAAGTGGCTGGTAACTTGGGCAGTGTAACACCCTAGAAGTGTAGCTTAAATGTTGAGAAAGAGTTCAAATGCTCAAAATTGCTATCCAGTTGTCTCTCCCACCACCTAGAACTCATTTTCTGGGGTGGAGGTGGTCATGCTAATTTACTGAAATGTATGTAGAAGGCAACTTGCAGTTAAGTGAAAATGTAGGATCAACTCACTCCATACCCAGCTGAACTTGAACTGAACAGGAGATGCTGTTCGTTTGTTTGGTTTTTTAAACTAAGCAAACTGTGTGGTTTTTTTCCCTTCACGTTCCAGCAGGACTCTGTATTTGCAATAAAGTGTGAACTAACGTAGCTCACAATACAGACACGACCACCAACACTCCCCCCAAACGTCCAAACCAAACAAACAAAACCCCAGAAAAACCTTGGGCTCCCATGGTCTCTTTTTCTGACTCAAGTCACCAAGACTAATCTAGACACTAATATTAAACAGCAGTTTCCTCATGCTCTTTGGTCAAAAGATGTTTTTATTTCACTTGATTGTGTGGGTGTTGAACTTGTATGAACTACTTAACTGAGCAGAGCTTGCCCTGGTGTTATTCCTCTGACTTAGTAAGTCAGCATCACCCTCGTTTTGTTGTCCTTCCTGAGGCGCAGCGGCATGGCATGCCTTTCCACAGTTGCACACAGTCAGATCCTCTTGAAGGAGGAGATAGACGCTCTCTCTGTTCTTCTTGTTGCGATTTGCATGGGAAAGTCTTCCTTGATGACTGGCCTAAGAAAACTTTCTTGGCTTAAGTCTGGAATAAGTTTCTGTTGCGACCTCCATTTATCCATTACAACTTTTCTCAAATAGTCTTCCCTAATGAGATATTTCTACAGCTTTGTATATTACTATACTGTTGACCACAGCTATTTTACCCTAGTTCAGGCTATGTTAAGAATAAAATGTATCTGGTTACAACTTGTATTACATTACTTGTCCATTTACTCATTCCACTCCATATATTTCTTGCTCTGTAGGTGCATAGTTTCATGGGACAAAGCTTATGTAGTACTGTGCAAGAGGCTTAAATCAGAAAATATGGCAAGGAAAAACACAATTTTGTTGTTGTCTCCCCCCCGGAAGTAATTGTATTATCCAGTAGCATTGAGCATGTACTTCAAAGTAAAGATCTGTTTGGGGTAAAAGTGGATCTCTGCTATTTGGTACACCGGGGCTTTTTAAGTAGGTGCAAGCATCTGAGCGGGTAAAAGGAGAGCTTGCTTGTGTAAGCCTCAAGCCAGGGACCACCGCTGGATGCTATGACTCTTCTTTTTATATTCAACTTTTGTAAATCTGTTCTGTTATTATTTTTAAGGTGAAAGGCCTTATTTGTGTGACTACCCAGATTGCGGGAAAGCCTTTGTTCAGAGTGGACAGCTCAAAACTCACCAGCGTCTCCACACAGGGGAGAAACCTTTCGTCTGCTCAGAGAATGGTGAGCCGTCAGAGAACAATTTGCAGCTTTCAGAACTAGGGTCAGTCTAGTACTGGCAATGTATGCATGTTCACGTGGCAAAGATCCATAAAAGCTTCGGATTTTAGTTTTGGAGGAGCTTCTAGGAAAGGGAGGAGCCATGCAGTATCTGCATAATCATGCAAATATGTATCTAAGGATTGCATACGTTATTACGTACCTAGGTTATCAGTAATTCTGTCAGTTGATACCAATGTATAAAACGATGGGGCATGTTATGAACCTTGCAACTAGAGCTTGCCATTTTCAACCAAACGTAGGGTTTTGTGAGTGAGGAAGGTTGGATTCAGCAGCGTCTTCATCCCACAGACGTTACGCTTACTTGTTAGTCTGCTGCTTTCTGGTTCTTCATTGTTACTTTGTGTTTTTAAGGCTGTTTAAGCAGATTCACGCATGCAAACCGCCATTGCCCCAAACATCCATACGCCCGACTGAAGAGGGAAGAGCTCACAGACAGGCTGAGTAAGAAGCAGACGGCTGACAATAAAGCTGTGGCTGAGTGGCTAGCAAAGTAAGTTCCCTCATGGTGTCATCTTTCTCTAACTACTTATAAGGTTGGTTTAAGAAAGCATTTTATTCTTGGGGGCAAAAAAACCCCAACAAACCAAAACCAGCTGTTCCTCCAGTACAAATCAGCCTGGCCTTGCTTTTCTTAAACAAGTGCGAACTCCTGGTCAAGACAAAGTTCCTTGTG
>NW_008794083.1:744242-747775 GCF_000699145.1 Aptenodytes forsteri
GTCTTTGCTTGATCAACATCTGCTAATACCTTGTTAGTTAGTGCTACAGTCTTGCTGAATTTGCATCTGTATGAGTGGCAGCAATTGTGCATGCTTAGGGAGAAACGCCTGCTGGGAACACCATGTAGAAGAGAAATCTGTCACAGATGTTTGCTTGGGCACTTTACACTTAAAATTCTGAATAAAGAAGGTTTCTGACTGCTTAAATACTACCATATAAGGGCTGAAAGATAAAGCCAAATGCAGTGCTAGTACTTGGGAGGTTTTTGCCAGCTTTGAATTGTTGGTGTGCGAGTCTGTTGTATGTATTTTAAAAGCATTCCCCACATTTGATTTTGTAGATACTGGGAGACTAGAGAACAGCGTGCTCCTGCTTTGAAAACTAAAACAATCCAGAAAACGGATCAGGAACAGCAGGACCCAATGGAATATCTTCAGTCTGATGAAGAGGATGATGAAGAGAAAAACAGTGCTCATTCAGCTGCTCGCCGCCGCCTCCAGGAACAGCGTGAACGCATGCATGGCGCACTGGCTCTCATTGAGCTTGCAAACCTAGCTGTGGCACCGCTGCGACAGTAGTTAGGAACAGAGTCTGCCTATACAAAATGTACTTCCTGGTGGTACTTAACCAGTTAGATCCTGGGCATAAGCTAAGCACCTTATTTGCTTATCATAGGCTGCTATTCTGTAGAATTTATGAAGAATGTTGTTGCCCCATAACATGGGGTGAGAGAATTGCACTTTTTGTAGGGTAAAAGACAGATGTAAAGTTTCTAAGTATTTTGTAAATACGGGACTGCATAATGCAGGGTTGATAAATTTATGTGTTGTGGGAAGCTAGATTTTGCAAGGTTAACTCATTTATTTGAAGCAGTTGTCACAGGAAGCACTTTCTGAACAAAGTGTTCGCAATTAGCAGAATGGTACACTTGGCCAAAGAAGGCTGACAAAAAGAAAAGTATTTACCTGACTATTTAAGCAAATTTATATTAAGTGGTAGGTGTGAAGATACTGTTAACCAGCAATGAAACCGTGTTTTTCTAATGTCAGTATATCTTTACCTAGTATCACTGAGGCGGAAGGCAAAGCTTAGTTATCTCAACTTGTAGAGAGGAAGAAACTGCTTCATGCAGGAAACTGTAAGATCATTCAGGATCTTCACTGTGACTGCTCAAGGTATGAGGCTTGACTTTGCTGTTTTACGTTTTCTGATTCGATTTCAGCAGAATCTCTTGGTAGCACTTGTTATTCCTAACATGTGATGTTAGGAACTTTTGCACATTGTTGGGTTTATCTGAAAATGATTAGTCTTGCAAAGTCTAGACAAAGGCAAAAAAATTGGTAATATTTTTTTCAGGTATTTTTGGACCCTGTAGTGATTTGGCACTTGATTTTGTTAATAAAGGGGGTATTTACAGGGTGGTATGGATTTGTAGTAAACTATTCTAGATCTTATACTAGCAAACACTAAGTTTTAAAGTATTGCTTTTATATGATTATTAGCAAATAGAAGCCTCTGTACTTTCCATGCATAAAGCCACCTTATTGCTTTACTTCAGGATAACATGCCAATTTTGTGTTCACTAACTGTAGCACAGCTATCAATTAAACACTGCAGAAAAGTATCCACCGTACAACTAGAAAATAGGCTTCCAAAGATAGTTACAAGTGTGTTAACAGTGTGATTTCATGTATTTCCCAAATAAGTGAAGTTACAGAACGCTGCCTAGTACTCAGATGCTGATATAAAATGTTTAGCAGGCTATCTTGTCACTTCATGAGTGTTGTATACTTTGAAATAGCATTGTCTCATGGTGGTCTTTTTCTGTATTTTGCTTTGAAGGCAACCAGAGATTCCTAATATGCTAAAGAAAATTTGTTTTCAGATTGGACTTTTTGTTGTGTGGATTTGTTTGTTTTTTGTTAAGCTACTGCTTTAGGGGATATTGATAATTTGTATTTACTGAACTCCTTCCTTTCATTGAAGGTCAGGAAATTCAGATGAGGGAAGCCACTTTCCCTCTCACTTAAACATGAGGAAGAAATCATTTTATCAATCACTTGATATAGACTGACCAGATGTGTACAGCTGTTCCAGAAAAGTAGCGTGATTTTACACCAGAAGCTACAAGTGTTGGATTATGTTCTCTGATAATTGATAACCTGTTGTGGTTGAAAATCTCATTAACCCAGTTTGTTTAAATCATGTATTGATGCACTTAAGAGTAATTGAATTATTAAAACAAAAAAAAAACACTTTAATTGAATGCACCAGTGATACGGTTTAACTTTTGCTTTCAGCTCCTAAACTTAGCTGACATCAGGCTCATTTGGTTTTGTTTTAAGTCTTTTAGGCTTAAAAATATGAAACACTGTAGTCGTTCTAGGCTTCTTAGCCTATGTAAAACTGGTAATTTGCGTATGTAGGTTTGGAGTTTCTCAAATAAGTTACATGGTTTTGGCTGTTCAGTTGACTGCATGCAAATAGTCTGATCCCAAAATGAGCCCTGAGCGTAAATCTGTTGTACTTCTGAGTCGTAACTCAGAATTGCTCCTGAGCAGTATTTCACAGGGCACAAGACTAATTACCAGCCAGTTGCAGACTGGAGTTGACACTTAATTCATTAGGATTGTTTTAGGGTTTTTTTTTAAATTTTTTTTTTCCCAGTCAGCTGTAATGCTTCGGGCAAGCCACAGAATATTTCTTCAAGTATGACAAGTACAGTGAATTGTACTTGGCTGTAGACAAAGTTCAGACAGCTGAAGCAGTTTTGTGTCATGACAAGTTTAGGGTAAAATACTAAGTTAAAAAAAAAATTGAAATGTGGAAGACTGCTTTTTGTTTTATTAAGAAGGGATTACATACAAAAAACCTGAAGTGTTCGGTGCTTTGAAAGATTAAGTGGTAGTTTGGCATGACCTAACAGCAAAAGAGTGGATGTGCTGTCATTTTAATAGACGCTTTGAATAAAAACTTGGTTTAATTTTCAAGTTTAGTGTGTGCTGTTTGGTAATTGTTCAGTACTCGGGCTCTTCCTTGCTTCTGTAATCCTGTCAGCCTGACTTGTCACAGCGCACAAAGGTGTTTATTTTCCCTGTCTGTTGAAATTTGACACAAGTTAACCACCCAAAGCAATTTTTTTAGAGCTCTTTTTACAGTTTGACAAATTTGTGGGAGTTCCTTTGAAGCCAACTCCAGGCCCGGTGTCCTGCGGCAGCCCTCGCCCCTGCACGGAGGGGGCCAGGGCCTGTGGAAGCCATGCCGGGCTGAGGTGGGCGGCAGCCCTGGCCGGCCGCCTGCCTTCGGGCGGTTTGAACCTCTCCCTTCCCCGAGGGTGAGTGCTGAGGGAAGCCGAACTCCTTTCCCGTGAGACGGGTTTGAAAACAAAGCAAGCTGGTGCCGGCCGGCGGCAGAGGGTACCGGTGAGCCTCGGGAGCTGCCCTGCTGGCGTGGCGTCCCCCGTAGGCGGCGGCACGGCGTGTCCCGAGCACCTTCCCTCGCGGCCGAGCCCCGGAAAGCCACGGTGGCGGTC